>NC_047017.1:2151129-2398023 GCF_902652985.1 Pecten maximus | reverse complement strand
CATACGTAGATGTATTAAACATTACTATCACCATGCTATGACCTACAAGCATGACATTTTACCAGGAATTTTACGCCGTTAAAGGTACATGCGTCCTTGTTTCGTAACCAGCACATTGAGGATTCTATATCATGTCGATGTTAGGTAAAATGACATTTCCTCTACTACCACATGCTTCTAAGGTGTTTTGCCCAACCTCCATTGTGGGCGTTAAAGGTGGAAAAAGCAAGAAAGGTCATCAGTTCTGGTCAGACATATTCTAGAGACCAAAGTCAGAAAGCTCAATATTATGCATAATTTCAGTGTTCTAGAGGTAGGGGCAAGTTTACGCATCAGAAACAACGCCAAAGTCCAGAAGAATGGCATTTTCTTCTGAAACTTTCTATAGAACTGTCGAAAACATAAGGAACAGCAACTGAAGATCGTGTCTTCTTTTGCGCTATGGAGAGTTGTATCACATGCATATGGATCCGTACAGTATTACAAGTACATTACGAACATGAACATATAGATTATGTGACAAACAAATCTTACAGATTTTTAGTCCGGTAAATTTAGAGTTTAACCGGGACATAATGGCAAACATTATGTATTTTATGTTTTTCATAATTATCATTGTGTTCGTGTTGTAATAGAAAAAAAAGTCTTCCAAAATAAACCATTGGGATTTTTTTCGTCCTAATTCGTGTCAAGAAAGTAAGCATAATTGCTCACTGAATCAGTTATGAAGTAATGTATTTAATTCTTGGATAATACGGTAGATGGGTGAATGACTATATCGATTAGACAAGAAAATCAATAGGAACTATTTTATCAAAGAAATATTGCACTGAAAATTGCTGAAAAACATTCCAATGTTGAACATATTGACTTTTATTGCCTAAGTTTTTAAGGCAGAAGAAAAACTAATGCTTATTCTAATTAATATCAATGCGAGTATAGAATACATACATTTAGATATGACATATTCATTAAATTTTCTTAGATAAAAGGTTTTGCTTTCATGAAATAAAATTTGAATTTGATGAAAGGCTCAATATGAAAATCTCATAAATCCATTTCTGTGCTGAAATGATATCTTCCTTAAAGATGCTACACCTCCGACAGAGTGTAATAAATTGTTATTATTTTGACAATAAATGAAGTTCAGTCCATGTATATATGCCTATTTAAGACCTACAAATAATTAAAAAGAAATTTATACCGTCAAAAATTGTCGTAATGAAGCCAAGAAGCTACGAACTTTTGAACATTATAATTTACTTTGCATACACTTGACCTTGATCGCAGTGCATTCTGGGAGAGATTTACATACAGAAGAAAACGCACATGGTGGACTTATTTTTATTCAGCTCGGACATCAATATATTGCCTGTTGCATCATAACTACAAATTTTAATTGCGAGTTTTTAATGCAAGCAGAAAATAAAAACTAAACAAACATTTCAATATTATCCGTTGCGAAAAAATCACGATCCTGTGCATGCTGTCGCCCACGAACCGAAACGCTTTCTTAGTGTTATCCCCTTCGGACCCATTTCGCTGGATTGATACAAGTGTGATTTATCAACAGGTTTAAGCTGATGAACTATAAATAGTGAATCTGCAATCACTACATATCACAAAAGAAATTCTAACCATTGATTCAATCGCATAATATGCTTACAGTTTTCAGTAAAGATGACAACAGACCGAACGTTACATTGTGTACGTGTGTACGTTACACACTTGCCTCGCCAATAAAAACTCAACTGTGTCATTTCTGCATGAGTTCCGATTCCGTTGGCGTTTATAATTCCACCTGTCTGTTCTCCGATTGAAATCTTCCCTTCCTTCGTTCTCTTTCATAATCTAATTTATGCTTCCTTCTCTCTGGAGATGTTAGGCTAGCACATGCTACCTTCCTCGCTTCGCCATGTCTTTCCTACTCGTTTGTGTTTCTGTTTTCGGCGCAGGCGCAATCAGTATTTCATCCAATATGGAGGCGGAGCGAAATGGAATTTCTTCGGGACGCAAATAATTATTTTAATTTTTTTTAATTTTAAAGATAAATAATAAGATGAAACTTTCTCGAGGGTGGTAATATTGTTAAGTGTGTAACTTTTATTGCTGAAGAAAAATGCATACGAGTCTATTCGTGTTTTTAATTGATAAAAAATACGGTCCGTCGAAGGTGTAGCACCTTTAAGACATCTGGAAATCTTTAAAGAGGTCAGGTTTAAATTTATTTCATAAAACCATCCCTTTTATGATGACTTTTTCTTTCTGGCAAGGTCCTCGGGTAAATAATTGATATTTATTCCAGAAACAAATTTTTGTTGTTCAGAATCGTAGACTTTTTTATGTTTAGGCAAAATTGCATATAATGATGTTTGCACTGTTAGGCGCAGTATATCAAAAGCTTTTCAACATTTGCTTGACTTTTTTAATTACAGGTTGCAAAAATAGATATATAATTCAATATTGCCAAAAATACCACCAAATTAGCCCGAATGGTGAATTTTTATACACAGTATCATTTTTGCATGTGTACATTGTATGTACCAACAGTCAACATGACAATTCAATTAAATTCAATATTTTAAGAAGTAAGAAATAAACTCGTTTTGCTGATTAGATTAGTTTATGCTATTTTCTACATTTAAAAAGGCAAAAAATAAGGGGAAAATTTATCGTTAAGTAAAAAATGATTTTAAGCCATAGTGACAGTTCAATATTACTTCCAATCCAACACCTCAGCTGAAATTTTTTGGCAAATATTTATTAATTTTAGTTTGACTTCATATGCTGTTTATTTTTCATATCCATCTTTACACGGAAGGAGTATAGTACTTTCAAAGAAGACTAAAAACGTGATTTTCTCTTATATTCTTGATTTCCGAGAATGGCTAGAAGACATTTTCCCAAAGGTCAAATTTGTTAGACTTGTTCCATGTTATAATGTGGGTACCCACCGCCATTCCGAAAACCAGGAAATAAATTCTGTTTGGAATTATGTCCCGCTTTGGGCTCTTTTTTGAGCAAATTGACTGAGCCTAACTCGATTTGCAGTGTTCTCAGAAGATCGCATTTCGTTATACGTTAATCGAGTAAACCGGAAGAACATAACCCAAAACAAACAAGTTTTAAAGTTTTCTCAAACACTGTAACACAAACCTGTGCACGTATGTGCCATAAATCCTTCTCTGGTGAAACTCGTCACTCTCACACTTAAACATAGTCGCCATCTTCTTGGAAAATATTTTTTTTCCAGTTTCGAGATGGAAGAGGTAGAAGATCGTCTAGAAGCAGAAGAGCTACAAATCGAGTGACCGGAAGTTATATTCTAGAAGAAGACATATATAATATATACATCCGGAAAGTACGCAAGAACCACACTAAGCACCGCCGTCTGATTGGCTAATTTCTTCACTTCCTGTACACGCGTAATAACAATGTGTTTATGTCTATACTTCATTCGTGTAATTGGTTGTATCGGGAAAATGCATTACACGGTTGGGTATCATGTTTGTCACGTGATCATATGTGTCACGTGATTGTCTGTTTACTTCCAAATGTGGTGTTTCCTCGACCTGACACGCCAAGTAGGCGATTTAATGCGGGATATGAATAACCCAACAACCCTGAAACTTAAAGTTGTCTGAGATATTATGGTCTTTTGTTTTTGTGTGAAGTTTGTTCAAAATCCCTCAAAGATGAAGCTACTAGAGCGCTGACAATGATTTTCTAAAAATAGTAACGGTGACCTTGACCCTGACCCGACAACCTTGAAACTTAAACTTGTCCGCGATATTATAGTGTTTTGTATTTGTGTGAAGTTTGATCAAAATCCCTCAAGTAGCCCCTCCTATGAAGGTATACCTGTAATGAATGTTATTATTATGTAAGTATTCAAAGTAAGTGCTTCTTCAACAAGTGTATCTATTAACAGATTACTTTGATAGATTCTATATAAGTAACGGCGACCTTACTAATGAAGGCATGCATTTGATGTTGTCCTGATTCACCTCTCAATGGACAGTTTTAAACAGCTTTCCTTCCAAATCCGAAAGTGGGTTTACAAAATTCTAAGTGCCAGATTTGTTCCCTGCCTCTAACCAATGTCAATGTTTGGGATGACGAAAATCTACCATTATTATTGCCAGTTCCTCAGTTGAAGCCTTCACGAGGTATGGGAATATGTTATTGTTTATATTTAAAATGAAAATTAGATATGTAAGCATGCATAATCACTGTTGACAAAGCTGTCGTAATACTGATAAATAATGATAAATCGCTAATTGGTAATAATTTGAGTTTGTTTACAATTGGACTCTTATTTTAAAAGGGGGAACACATCCTTCATTCCACGGATACTTGAATGTTTACAATAATAATATGGATTAATTTGGTTGCTAAGTTGTAGTATTTTTTACACTATTACATTTGTAGAGATGATAGTATTCGTACACACTTACATTTGTATACTGATTCATAGTCCTGTTTCTGTTAGAATTTTCGAAAATTTCTTAAAACTGTTGTCTTTTTCGTTAAGTTCAAATAAGATATTTCTGAAAAATAAATTCTTATTTTAATATCTTTTTCAGATTGTCCACTATTGGGCCGATATGCATTTCTAAATCATTATAAACCGCGTTAGTACAATTGTATATTGATCGTGTAGTACAACCAGAGTTATCGCCCTTCCATTGTTACGGTATCAGCCAGCAAAATGATTTGAAAGGTTTTGTACCGCGTTACACTTTTTTCATTTCTTTCTATACCATCTTTGCTACAAAAAATGTGAAAAAATTGTACCGTGAAATAAAACGTTACAGTTTTTTTCATTTCTTTCTGTACCATCTGAGGTACAAAAAGATGTGAAAAACTGTAGAAACTGAACATCGGAATGCCCTTATCCACCACCATGACAAGAGCTGACCCCGAATAGCTAAGGTTTGATAAAACCGTCACAACAAGCCGAAAATAAATTTCATTAATCACTTCTGAGGACACAAACCGATTCGAAACTATAATGTAAGTTTTGGGGTGTACCTTGGGACCAAAAATTATTAAATGAAACCTGTATAATGTCGCGATTTCAATTTCAATTTCAATTTCCAATTGAACGATTGAAACAACATTATCACATTTCTCTAATGGTTTTATAATATATATATATATATATATATATATATATATATATATATGTATATATAATTATATAAGGGTCAAAGAAGTAATATAAACAGTATAATCCAGATAACACTGGATCCTCACATAAATGTATGGAGGATACGAATTACTTGTAATGATTATATGGGGCAAAGAAGTAAGTCAAACAGTGTGGACAATGAGGCTTGTTAAATTTTCGAGGCAATCCGCCCCTTTATCAAAACATTAAAAAATACAAATACAATCACATAATATATATAAGAAGTACTGGAAATACAATAAAATACAATAAGAATAATGATTTAGTAACTGGAGAAACAACAATGAACCCTTCGGCAAACGTGTATAAATATATACAATTATATTCCTGGATGTATTCATAGAGGATATCTAACAGTGTCTTCAGTAATACCAAATACATTTCATGAGTGGGGCTAACATTTCAATATTTGCACACTCGTAAAAAAAAATCAAAATATTAGCCACACGAGTAGTATATGGTGTTATTGAAGATACTGTTAGTTATTCTGTTTATTACATTTTTAAAGCAAAATATATGGGTCAGATTTTAACTTTCCCCATTGTCGTTTGTCAGGAGTGTTTTAATGATTAATATTCGATAGTTCATTACTAAAAGCGTAATAAAATTAATGGTCACATTTCTCAAAATGGACCCCATCGGTGTTTACAAGTTTCGTAGTTTCTTTCACTCGAGAATTTAAGACATTGACAATGTAAGTACAGATAATTCGTCACTGGAACAATAATCAAAGAAGCTATTTTTTAAATGAAAAGTCATTACAAAGTTGAAATAGACAACTGATAATTTTGCAGGCCCCAAATCAACATACATGACGATTGCATCATCCAGTAGCCAGACATTCCTGGATATTAATTATTTGGCAGGCTATGTGATGACAGCTTTATATCTGGGAGTCATTTGTCAAACTCAGTAACACTTATGTCTGGGTGTTTCATTTGTTTCTATAACGTGGATGTTTTCGGTCGCTTTTTTCGGTATAAAAAGATACAAAAGCGACCGACTCATTTCAACTCTGCTTTCACATCTTTCTGTACCGTACTATGGTACAAAAAGATGTGAAAAACGTACCATGGATAAAAGTTTTTTTTTTTTTTTTCTTTTTTTCTTTTTTTTTTTTCATTTCATTTTATCAGGTTCTTGTCGATCATCGATCGTACACATTTATATTATTTCTAAAGTAAGGACCAAGGCACATGTGTTCAAAACCTCGTGGTTTACACCTAGAAATATCATGCAAACTCCCCTAGCACCCTCATGTACCCATCACCTGGTGCCCTCCTAATATTTCCCACCTAATATCATTACTACTCTTCTCATGTTTACCAAATGATAATTTTTGCCCAAAGATATCATAATGCCCTCTTCGTGTATCCAACAATAACCTAGTGCCCTCTTTATAATACATAATAAAACCTTCATATACATCGTCACGTGTTCTTGTCCAATAATTTAATAGAAATATGTAAATATATGTCATATATTCAGCCTATTTTAATCAGTGAGCGGTTGAAAGAAAGCAAAATTTGATTCATTAACCTGACAAGTTTGTATTTTGAAATGCACTTTTCTTTCAGATTTAATATTTATATAAACACATAAATGTGTAGAGGAATTAAAGCATTCATTATGATTTACATTTTCAAATATTGATCAAATTGTGCTTAAACTTGTGTGTTCAAAAGTTCAGAAAATAAGTATTTGTGCCAATGAAATTAACGATATTGAAATTACATTAAATATATGACGTTGGTTTCCACGGTTTACCAAGGATAGTTCAATGTTGCTTACTTAGTCTATCCGGATTCTTACCTTACCGTTATCCGGACTATATTTTGCAAACTACTACAGTACAGGGGAGCATTCATTGTTTACGCTTAAAGCGTTCTAATTTGACATTTAATGTTGTTGTTATTGATTTGTTATCTATATTAATAACACTTTTACCATGTAAGTAATTACTGTTGTCTTAAAATCTACTCATATTAAAGTAGCCTGATATTGAATAAATAATCTCAAATTAATCCACTGTAACTTCCGCCAATCACAAACGCTGCTGTACAGTAACGTTACAGTATGAAATAGAACTGGAATACCATAAATAAATAGAACGATCAATAAGTAAAATACTGAATTGAATATACATTATTCATTTTCAAATTTCCATGCTTTATTTTCTTTTTTAGAGGTAATCACTTGTCTATTTTTATCATACGGTACATGTACATCTATGTTTAGAATATGGTACTTTTCTGGAAATACCCCACTCTTTTTATAGATTAGACAGCGGAACGCGGAATCAAACCTGAACGGAGAGCAAAACACGGAGGCGTAATACTTCATGAAACGGATCCGTCAAATAAGACGAAAACCGCCTTTGGTAATATCAATAAATACTTGTAAATCAATGTACCTAGGTTCTATTTTTTTCGTATATTAATGCCTTTTCACGTAATTTGCATTACGTAAAATTTAACTACTGACGTATCAACGTATATAACTATGTAAAGTGTTATTTTGTTCTTAGTTATCAAAATTAAGGCGTCCTAGTTCCGAAGATGTATTTGCTTTTCTGTGTGATTGGGAAAGGAATTAATATAAGCTTTAAGCTTGTTTTCCCATCCCATTTGCAATTTTCTGTATATGTTATGTTATTGTGTCTTGTTGAATAAAATAATGTTTAAACTAACGTATATAATGTTATAAAGTGATCGCGAGTTGTCGTTTATTTGTGTATTGAATATGACAATTCAATATATTATCGATATAAAGGTGTGTTATTTTACAGAGAATGCAATCTCAGCGTTGATAAATGTTTTTTTTTCATACAGCACTATACAAGTAAAATATTATTCTAGCATCGAATAATTTTCATAGCCGAAATGATATTTGAATAACGAATAACATTCCTTTCTTTGAGATTTCAATGTCGCTAAACATTTTTTTTTTTTTTTTGAAACTGATTATATAATCTAAATCAAATCTTTGTTTAGTTTCGAATTAAAGTAGACTATATATAGGGAGGTGATTATACTGGTTTATTCATGCGTATTTCAAGAGTTCATTATTTGATATGTTTTAACATATCTTATCTATTTAAATCGACGTATAGGATATATAAGAAATATATACTATATATACTAACACTTCAAAGTATTTTAATAAAACACTGCAAAATTTATACTATTTCCACACACTTTGTCCACATGCCATGTCCACACAATATGGACATACATTATGGCCACATATTTTGGTCACGTGATGTGTCCACATACTTTGGTCACGTGATATGTCCACATACTATTATCACATGATATGGTAACAATATGTTCACACATGATGTCCACACACTATGGCCATATGATATGGTCAAGTTCAATGAAATATAAAATTATTGTTCTTTACCAAAATTAATCATTAAAGAGTTCATCTAAAAGTCTCTAACACGCAAGTATAACTCGTTAATAGCCACGTCACTGAGAGGAGTAGTTTGCGAGAAGTCCCTCAGCGCATGCGCCCTCCTCGTCCTTCATATCAATAACAAGGTTTCCCTCCGTGTCGGAGTTGGCAGTGGAGGGGCGTGGCTGGAACACGCCCACTTCTGAGGCTTTGGGATAGCCAATTAACGATTCCATTGAACTTTGACATTCCGAATAAAAGACGTTCCGAGACGTCGGGAAGTCTTGAGCAGATTGTCCTGACCGGGACATCGGACCATGGAAATCTCCAGTGTATGTTGTGTCCGGCTGGGTGGCGGGGAAGAGTCGCGAGGGGGGATTATACGGGTACATGTAGGGCGCCCTGGGGTACATCGGCATGCTGGCCCGTGGGGAGAGTGGATTGACGCTGGGATGGGGCGAGGGTAAAGGGGTGTGGAATCCGGAATTATACCCTTGGAATCCAATGAACCCCATGCCTGAAATAAAATAATGTACTGGCATCATTTGCGATCATTTAAAAAATATATTGCAATGTTATCTGCAGTAGAAGATAAAATATTTATTGTCATAAATGAGATAGGAATTGTATCTTATTCCCAATGGTAACATACATATGTATTAATAATTGTGTTGATATGCGCTGCATGATACTCCATACAAATGTGTTTAACGTCCTATTAACAGCTAGGGTCATTTAAGGACGTGCCAGGCTTTAAAGGTGGAGGAAGGCCGGAGTACCCGGAGAAAAACCACCGGCCTACGGTCAGTACCTGGCAACTGTCCCACGTAGGTTTCGAACTCGCAATCCAGAGGTGGAGGGACACCTTAACCACTCGGTCACCGCGACCCCTTCCATACTTTATATAGATGTTCAACAGTTTCAAAATTTTTGGAGAGCGCTTTTAAGCATCTAACTTTCGGAGCGTGTCAGAGCCCGCTCCAACAGCATCAACATTTTCGGAGCACCATCACAAAATAGGTTATAGGCGTAGTATTCGAAGGCGGTCCCGATTCAAAACGCCAGATTGAAGCAGATTTAATTGAATTTCACCTTCTATCTTTGTCAGACTGACGCTCAAAATATTGTTGATATGGAGCGTGTCCCACTAAACCAGAGCGCGCTCCTAAGCATCTTTATTTTCTAGTAATATGATATAAGTCATAGCAGGTTAATAAGTATCGGGACATTTTACGCTTATTATCGAAAATTTACATCTTTGTTAATTGTCGAACCTCGAAGTCTTATCGATAGTTACAAAAACACGATATGAACCTTCAAAGTCTTATATTATAGCACGAATATATTTTCGTGTGTCGACTTTGTGAAAGAGCGGTCCAGCACGCTCCAAAAATCTGGCGGCGCGCTCCCAACATTGAAACTGTCAGCACCCCATTCGTACAATCTGCTACAAATGTTAGTGGTAACGAACTTTCAGTATCGATCGCTATACCAAGGCCATTCATGGATTATACCTAAATCTAAAATTTTATTTTGAAAATATATATGTTTATATAACAAGTAACACAATTGACGAAGGAAGACAACTTTATGACACGTGCCCTGACCGGGTCTCGAACTCACGATCTACGGCCCACATGATGTAAAGAGAATGAATTAAGGGAATACTATTACTGACCAACATGCCCTGGGGTAACGCGCATGTCCCCGGCGCACGTAGGTGTTAGGCCCGGCTTGGCTTCGGTCGTAATGTTGTCCAGGGCTCTGTTCATGGCGGCGTCTATCTTCTCTATAGCCTTCTGGGTGTCTCCATCAGACGATTTTAAAATGGCACTCAACTTCTCCACGTCATAGTGGGGATACCGATGGATAAGGACCTGTAGGGAGTCTAAAAATAGATTCATCATTAAGTTACTTCTTTACGCTTAAATTTATATCACTGAAGAAATTTGCTACAAGATATCATCAAATAAATGAGAATATGTATATTTTTGGGATGGATTATCCGTGTTTTTTCTACGTCAAACACTACTTCTCTTAGAGTGATTACGCCACAAGAAAACTGATCTATGTTACATGATCAAGTCAATTATTATGCAAAATAAACCCATCCCTCCTACCTGTAGAAAGTGTTAAAGGGTATTGGCGCCACCAGCCCCATATCCTCCTACCTGTATTAACTGGTATTGGCGCCACCAGGCCCATATCCTCCTACCTGTATTAACGGGTATTGGCGCCACCAGACTCATATCCACCTACCTGTATTAACGGCTATTGGCGCCACCAGTCCCATATCCTCCTACCTGTATTAATGGGTATTGGCGCCACCAGGCTCATATCCTCCTACCTGTATTAACGGGTATTGGCGCCACCAGACTCATATCCGCCTACCTGTATAAACGGGTATTGGCGCCACCAGACCCATATCCTCCTACTTACATTAACAGGTATTGGCGCCACCAGGCCCATATCCCCCTACTTGTATTTACGTTCTTGGCGCCAACAGACCAATATCCTCCTACCTGTATCAACGGGTATTGGCGCCACCAGACCCATATCCTCCTCTTGTTTCCATAGGCGCCTGAGAGCAATTTGTTCTTTTGAATTTTGTTGGCGCTTCATTAGCAGGAGGCAATTTTCGCACGTGCAGTTCTTCCATTGGCAGAATCTTTTGTGTCCCTTCAAGACCGTAATAATTCCATGGTTTCGGCAGCGACAACATTTAGGGGAGCGCAGTGGGGATAAGCCCAGCGCGTGCTTCGATTCCTTCTTGGAAGACATTCGCTGTAAGAAAACTGTAAACTTATATGATTTAAAATCAATCGGTTCCCTCGTCTTTTGTGCTAAATTGTTCTCTGTAAAAATTCTGATTTTTGGCATATTTTACGTTATTGACAAATTTGTAAAGTATCTCGCTGTATAAGTAATACAATTTTGAAAAGATTTTTCTCTGATTTATTTATGTTTAAACACCTTATTTCGAATATAAACAGAGCTACGGAAAACATACCCAAACATGTAATGCATTTACCCTGTTCAACCAATCACACGAATGACATAAAGACACTTACGGTTTACTATACAGTATACATACACTAGCACGTGCTAGCACTACTGAACCCAGGGCCAAAACTGATAAATAAGTGAAAATCGGGAATTCGCGAACCCATATGCATGAGCCCGATGCCACAACTTACATAACACAAAAGAAAACACATTCTTTAATTGTTTCCAACATTTTGGCCATTTCATTAAAAAGTGTCATTCTATTTGATTTTGTTATTGTTTATGATGTCCTCTGATAACAGATTTATTATTTGTCATGGACTTAAGAAGAGTGTAATAAGATGGGTAGCAGTTTGTTTTCAGGACAGGGTAGCTGTTAAACACGTGTTGAGGGGGATAACTCGCAAATATGCTTGAAACAGTGATGCTGTGGGTACACGTGTACGTGACCTATATTCCTTGTTGGTTCTCTAGGTAGGTGCCATTTAAAGACTGTTCTGTTAAGGTATTCCAGATATGATTGGAATAGCAACTTTGTAAACAGTTTCCATAGTCAGAACACGTGTCAATGTGAACTATTGAGTTAAAGTTAAGCTAGGTCGAGTGGGGAGCAGGGCGGCCTACCCGCGCTAACCGAGAGGTAAGTTGGGCCTAATTTTCTAGTTTAACACTTTCCAATAATTAACACTTTCCAATAATATACATGTACAATAAACTTTTATTTGCTGAAATAGTTGTCCAGCGGAACTGGACCAGGTTGATAATAATAATAATAATAATAAATTAGTTGATGATCGACGACCAGGTAGCTGAATTAGTAGAATATCCGGCTTGTGTTCGGAGGTCCCGGGTTCGAACCCCGGTCTGACTGTGCATTTTCCCACGCCTCTTACATTTAGCACCCGTGATCAAACCTTGTGAGGTGAGTATATAGTCACCTTACTAGCTTGGACTTGGGGGAAATTCTCTTTTGCCCAGTGGTAGGATGTTTGCCTTTAAAGCAGAAGGTCGCTAGTTCGGGCCCCAGCGCGGACAGTGTATTTTTCATTACGCCTTCCTATTTCAGATTTTGTGCCGGTGACCACTTCAAGTGAAAGCTTTAGGAGATTAAGAGGCTTCCTCGAAAACAAAAAATGATCAAATATTTTCCCGGGAACAAAAATTGTGTGTAAATACATTTTGTACGCTGGAACCCATCTTTAATTTGACCTATCAATTTGTTAAGCGATGCTATATTAAATATTCAACTTTTTTGTACTTTTCCTTGATAAAGATTTGTAAAAAAAAATACGAAGGCGAACCAATATCCATACATAGATTTCCAAATAGTACTAGTAAAAATGCTCGGCCGCCATATTCCGTCACTGAATTAACATGTGTGGGCTAGATTGTTTTGTGTAAATAGTAAGTGCGAAGAGTGTCGATACAATAATAATATGATAATAATATTTAACACATGTGCTACGATTATTAATTATTAATTAATTAATTAATCAATTATTGTTATAAATTGTGGTAAGTTACACTCTCCGTATTTTTGATGTGATTTCAGACATCGTCTAGTATAGCATACATCTTAATCAATAAAGTTAGCCAACGAGTCGAGAGGCATTTACTAGTATTAAATACGGAACTGGAGTCAGCAAAGATATGTTGTTTTAGGGCACGGTTATGATTTTTATCATGAAAGGGATCACAAGGCTTAGGGGACAATCAGGCCACATTAAACTAATTTTTTGCTCTTTAGAAAAAAAATCTCCATCAACATGTCAAACAATATTAAAAATCGAACATTATCAGTATTGAGTAATACTGAAGTGTTGCATAGTGATAAATCTGAATGAAATGGGCTGAAAATATTTTTTACATCGACCCTACTGGTATCGATAAAATTAGAATGCCATGCTTACAAATATTAAAGCTGTGTGAGATCAATACAGAGTCATATAGAATATATTATGGAGTGAATTAGGTTGTTAAAGTTCAAACAAACAATTGTTTAAATAAACACCGGTACCTCAGTTAAAATTAATTATAACAGCTTCATATACTATTTTTTTTTTTAGAATTCTGATAAACAGCAGATATGTTTGCTGTACGTGTAGCACTAGTCAAATAGAAAATGGGTACTCGTGACGTATCGCATATATCACACTCGTGCTACGCACTCGTGTGATATATCCGATACATCACTCGTACCCATTATGTATCTATTACATAATCCAATGAACAAGTAATTAATCTGGTGGACGTAAGCAATTCCATAAGGTTACAAAGTAACTTGTGGGCAAAACAAACAGCTGTACATTTAGGCTAAATATTCACACTAAAATCGTTTGTTTTATTCTGATTACCCTGCAATGGGTACACACGGGGTTACACGGGCACGCGAATTTCACCAAAACGAACATTTTCTTGTTAACGAAGTATGAGTGTAAAGCAATTTTTAGTGATATATTCATTATGCATCGAAAGATTGTCCATTTCATTCAAAATCAACATCCCCGTGATTGAGAACCGTGTAGATTTGACACAATGTTCAAATGTAAACAAAAAAACACGGGTATGTGTTAATCGAAACCGTGTACTAATCTGACCCCTTAAAAACACTACATTTGTATACCTGCGAACTAGTTCCCCAAAGGGACATTAAAGATGAGCAGTTACCTGTAAATATCGAGTGGGTGGTCCAACAACTTCTGGTAGAGTGGCTTTTTTTTCCCCTGAAGATGGGGCAATCTAATATCACGTGACATCATATTCACTCGTGGGAAAGTGTCAACCGTGACCTTGCACCCGAAGTCGAATCCGACGTCATCGATCCCTGTCTGGTTGGCTGGTACCGGCGTTTCTCAATCATTGGAGTTCCATTATTTATTTGATTGTAGCGATCAACAAATATCATTGAACGGGGGAAATATATATCTAGATACTATTATGAAATACCCAGTACATTCAAGTTTTATACCCTTTTAATTTTGTAGTAGATGATGAATTGAAGCTACTTGTGAAATAATTAAGCAAATAAGCAACAACTCAACAGTATTTAAAATATATTCTCTTGCTTAACAAATGTATCCATGTATTATATAATATGTCCTGTACAATTTTGTATGTATGTCATTCTCTATACTTTATATGTTTATGAGAATAAAATCTTGTCATTGTCATTGTCATTGGGATATATTTCTGTCAAGTGATATGCATTCCCCATCAAAACGCTATCAAGCATCGTTTCAAATGAAGTGATATTATCTAGTTCATCAAATATTTGATTATTTGGACAGATTTTTTACTATAAAAACGGACAAAATTCCATGAAAATCATTATTTTAGTAGTTATTTAATTGATAATCTATAATAAATTGAATTCACTATTACTTCTCAATTACGTAGTTATTTCTATGGGCGAATAACTTGAAGGCAATAACAAATGAAAGCGATAAAAAAATGAAATGAAATAAAGAGAGAAAATCAACTTACTCAGAACTAATAAACTCTTCAAAATTATTATTACATTTAAAAATTTTTTTTTTAAATACACAAGTCTTGTATTGATAAGTGGTCGAAAAAAGACCAATTAGATAAAGACTTTTGTGGTGATTTACATTAAATTTATTTAAGTAGATCTAGTTGAGAATTATGTGTACGCCAGAGAGAGAATTAAAAAAAAATGTTCTTCATCGCCTTCAACAAAATAAAATGGATTTTGCACAGTTGATTCCGAGGTGTTCCACATTTTACCTTTCATTACCTACTATATGCTATTAGTTTATAGACATGCTTATCTGTCAAACAGAGACAGATTTGTCTACCATTTTACATGTTCAATATCAGACTCTATCATACGGTAGCCGATAGCGGCCGTACATATAATACACCTAGTTATACATAAATATGTACCAAATGACAAGTTTCATTGAGTACAATTAATACTTTCAAAAAGAAAATATGTACAGAATTGATTATGTACATAAAACAATCGTGAAAGAATGTATGGAATGCTACGGAGCAAGGTCGGTCATCGTAGATAACACGATTTAAGCGCTGGTTTCTCAACTGAATAAATTTTCGAAACATCCCCTGTGTACAGAAAGTTGAGCCAGGGATAAAATGTCTGGCAGCCACTGATTGGCCAGTATGTTATAAAGTAAGAAAATAGATATGTAGCCTGATAGGTAACTATCCATAAGAAAAGTTGATATAAATTTCGTAAGTCCGATTGAATTTTTTCCCAAAAGTTCACGTTATATTAATTAACAGGTAAACATTTAAGATTTTTGAGAATTCTTACTGCGAAATTCACCCATTTTCAAAATGGCTACCCTGGAAAAAATTTGAGCTGAAGGACCCAACTTTTTTTCTTTTTTTTTTATTACGTGTTATATCATACCCTAAACTTTCGTTATAAACCATAATTGCCATATTGAATTCAAGAATTTTAATGATATACTCCAAAACGTTAACACTAAAGTCTATGGGAAAACAATTTGTTGGTTGGTCCCTATAACAGTTGAAAATCAACTGGAAGTACGTTGATATGGGATTTGACGAAGCATACAATTCCAATGAAAACACGTTATCTACGGCGATCAACACAGCTTGTCATTTGTTGCTGCATTGGACGAAATGTAGCAATGTCGATCTACAAGAAGAGTAATGAGATTAAATAAACAGATGTGTTTCGATATCACCATTTTTTCACCTTCTATTTAATTTATTACAATAGATTTGTTTACTTGGGTTTCATCTCGTATAAGTTTATCTTGTATTAAATAATGTAACAAACCAGATGGAATACACGATTGTATGGCAAATTTACACCAGGTCTTTTCGACTTCCAACTGAATAACAAAGCTCAAATCTCCGTTAAAATGTAAATCCACAATATCGTCATTATATAACATCACACAAGCATATCCTAGCTGATTAGCTCGACCCTCTTTACATCCTGGACATACGAAAAGCCTCAGTTATCTTTGCTTTTAATGATATACGCATAAGAAAGGCGCAGCACATTTTTAAATATTCTCCAATAAGCTTTTTCTTCAATACGTTCGATAAAATACTCCTGTTGTTTTTTTCTTTAACTCTGTATCCATTATGAATATACTTAAGCACCAATGTGTTCGTTGAATACGAATAACGATATAATATAGTCTTTGTAGATTGAGTTGTCTTCTGTCCAAAGTTTTCCAAAAGTTTAAAGAAATGTCCACCTCTTTTGAAAGACTACTGTAGCTTTCCTCTATCAATGATTGAATGTTTGTGTTCACATTTTGTGGGAGTGTAGTGTCTTTCTTAACTATAACAGGAAATATCCTTAAAAAGATAAACGGCATAGTTTTAATGCTGGTGGTTATAATGTGAAAAACTGCTGGTGAAATAAATTAACGAACTATAATGCGTTTCAGCACGGATAACACAATTACAAAAGTGTCAGTTTGAATCATTTTTGGTGATAAGAAGACTGCATTTGAATCAGGAATATAATTTCATCAATGTGTCATTTGAAAAGATACCTCCACTTCTTCAGTTTGCATTTCAATCTTAACTTTGTTTCGTTTTTAACTACATATCTGCATTTTACATTTACCGCTACGTTGACCAATCACATACTTCATCTTGACCAGTAACGCCACCTGTCGCGTCATATCCGGGGCCTACACCTCTCGTTTAATCAACACAAAGATAGTCTTTCTACCATTTTCCCCCATTGCGATGGTATCTAGATAGTCCCATGATTTAAGGATCACTCCACACATAAAACAATGAACTTGGTCACTAATTCCATTGTTAAAAAAACCGTCACTTGCAAGGTCATATGGAGTCTGTCGTATACTAGTATGACGTGGCCAAGTGTTCAAACGGCTGACAACTTGAAGCATCGAGAGATGCTTAGGAGTAAACGTTTTTTAACAAGTCTCCAGATATAGACACAGTCTACTTACCTTCTCTGATTGACAGACGTAGTTGACTTTTCACTTTATTTATGGTGACTTGTTCTGTAATATCCAACCGACAGACAATTTTATTCGCAGAGACTTGTGTAGAATCTATTTACTTGTTACGAAATCTATTTGAGCTTGAGCCATAATATTTCATTTTTTGATAGGTGTCCTTATTTATAGCGTACTAAAAGTGATCCTTATTTCTTATCAGCATGAGGTCATTTAAATATAGAACTAGTGAAATACATAGGTAGACTACTAAGCTTTAAGATAAAGATTTCTCAGATTCTCACTAGATCCTCACTAAATGCTCAGATTCTCATATATATTTGAAGATAGGCTCAATTAATTGAAGATAGGTCCAATTTAATTTAAGATATGTTCAATATTCAATTGAAGATAGGTCCAAGTATTTGTACCTATCTTTAATTATTTAAAGATAGGTACAATTGAATTGAACCTACATGTATCTTTAATTAAATTGAACCTATCTTCAATTGAATTGAACCTATCTCTAATTGAATTGAACCTATCTCTAATTTAACTGAACCTATCTCTAATCGAATTAAACCTCTCTTCAAATACAACATATCCTTAATTACATTAAACCTATCTTCAATTCAATTGGACCTATCTTTAAATCAATTGAACCTATCTTTTATCCATTGCCGCCAAAATGAGAATGTCGATGTCTCCCCCTTGGAACTCTCCTTCAGGGAGATACGAAAGCCAGGTGGAGATGGAAGAAGTACCAGAAACAAGTATCTTGATAGCGAAATTACCGAAGAACAAAGGGAGCGGTCCCTTTTCCCTATTTGTTCGTAATTAAAGATAGGTTCAAATCAATTGAAGATAGGTTCAATTAGTCTTATTTAAACCTATCTTTAATTGAATCGAGCCTATCTTTAATTGAATTGTACCTATCTCTAATTGAATTGAACCTATCTCTAATTGAATTAAACATTTCTTTATCTAAATTGAACCTATCTTCAATTATTTGAAAATAGGTTCAATTAATTGAATATATGTTAATTGGGCGTTCCATACAATATTCCACGCGAGAATGCGAAAACGTGACGACGAGTGTGCGAAAACGCGAGAATGCGAAAGAGCGGAAACGCGAGAATGCGAAAACTCGACGGCGAGAATGCGAGATTTGATACTGGGCCCTAACGAGCCACCATAGGCCTAGTTATCAGTTTTGAAAAATATCTTCTATACAGGCTGGGTTTTTTTCGGCTTTAGGTCGTGTTAAATATTTTGAAACGGAAAATCGAATTGGCGTGTGACAGAATTAAATAATAAGTTTTGGAACAAATCTGTAGCATTTTCTGTTGAAATTGCTACTGGTTCTTAAAAACATTTCATTGTTGTTCTGACAATGAATATAAGTATTAGGCTATATTGCAATCTGATTTAGAATTAAAATGATTCGTACTTTCAATATGAGCAAAGAGTCAGGGCGAAGCCTCGACCAAGTTTTACAGTTTGCCCGGCATTACGGAGGATTCGCAGTTGTTTACGAACTAAACAGTAGCAGATACATGTTTGATAATTTAAACTATTTTTAAGTTAGATTTTGTATTTGTCTCAGTCAGAGTGTATATAGTGTAAATAATTAGTTTTCTTAAAATGCACACCCACCATTTGTGATCGTCTTGGTCCGCCATCTTGAAAAGACCGTTTCTTCATGGGTAGACGACAGCGGCGTTACTTTAGGTACAATTTCCCGGTATGATCAAAAGAAGAGGACGAATTTCAACGTTCAAGCGTAAGGGCTAGTCATTCACTATATGAACCTGATTGGGATTTTTTTGAAAAAAAAAAATAGTTTGCTGGCAGTTTTGTCGAAAAAAGGGTTTGTTTGTAAATTTGGGCTAACAAATAAAATTTACTTCTTTAAGATTACAAAAAAAAGTTTGATTTGATACATTAAAAAGATTGAAAGAATCCAAAATTCTAAAATTTCCCGGGGGCTTTGCTAGGTCATAATTGTTTTTCATATCTAATACATGTGTAATTTGTGAATTTCTTCATAATTATATATCCAAAATGATTGTGTGATATCCATTCTTACAATAGCATAAAAAAGTTATTGTGATGTATTAAATTGTTGTTTTGATTCAATTTGCTTTATTTTATTAAACTTTTTGATCACACCTAAAATACTTAACCCTTTACCAAGTGGGCAATCAAGATATTTTGCTGATATTTGACATGCATTAGATCTGTATCCTTCTTATCAATTTAAAAATGGGACTGCTCTACAGGATGAATGATCAAATTTTGTAAACTGATATAAAAAGCAACGGGTGATGAATTCACAAATATTAAAACTTTATTTTCAAAACGCATGAAATATTGACAATGCCATTGGAAAATTAAAAAAAAAAATTGAAAAGTTCAAATAGAAGTAAAAATATCAAAGAGTTTTTAAACTTTAATAAACCGATATGAATAAAAAAAGTTATTGCTGAAATGTTTTGAAAAAAAAAGTTTGCCTTTCAATCTAGGCAGAAAAAATTTGTAGAAAAAAAGTGACACATAAAAATCCCGATCTCGAACTTGCTAACCATAGGTGGAGGGCTAGTAATAAAGTGTCGGGACACTCGTCCGCTGCGGTCCCCACAATTTCGATAAATAACTATAAGAATTTTCCATCTGTCAAAAGTATTTGATTCTACCTTATTTGGGTCTTTGGGAAATTTCAGTCGATCTGACCCCATTTTGCCAGTTTTCATTAAATTGGTTTATTGGTTTCAGAGAGGTCAAAAAGAAAATGTTCACGGAGGCGGACGGACGACGCACGTAGACGGACAACAGACGATTAGAATAGGTCCCGTGAGACTTCTTGTCAGTTGACATAGAATTGGTTATTCATTTGTCGGTTTATAAAATGAGACATGAGCAAGTCTAGTGTTAAAAATAGCATGATGTAATGTCGTATGGAATTATCCGGGTTTTCCCACAGTGAAATTTCCTTCAGCTATAGGATGTTGTAGACAAGCCTGTCCAGATAGTACACTCCCCACCGATTTCAACCAGAGTGTGATGTTTAAAATGGTCATGTGTATAGTACAGGTGAGTGAACTCGAGCTATGAATTCAGTCTAGGTTATCTTACTATTGATTGAGAGAATGATATTATATCATATGGTGGCATGGATCTGCCATCACATAACGAGATAATTTCCTACGTTCGCAGACGGAGGCGAGGTGTTCCGATTGTGCACTCGTGTGCACTGGCGCGCTGAACTTCCGAATGGGGGTCACGTGACGTTGACAAGAAAACAATCCATGTCAGTAGTAGAATCTAATGCGGCGAGTGTCGAGATAGCGACTTCGTAAACGCATTAAATTATCTCGCTATGTCGGTTGTTTTATCTCGCTATGTCGTTTTATTATCTCGCTATATGGTATATTTATCTCGCTATGTCGTTTTATTATCTCGCTATATGGTATATTTATCTCGCTATGTTGACAAAATTATCTCGTTATGTGATGGCAGATCCATGCCACCATAATATCAAGTGAAAACTATCAAAATATTAGCCACACCCGTGAAATATTTTGGTGTAACTGAAGATACTGTTTGATATTATGTTTATTACATTTGATAGTAAAATGTACCGAGGCGGCTCAATCTCTCCTAGAATTTTCAGGAAAGTTACGCAGACACCTACACTTACGCTGACACGGACAGATTTCGGGGGCCAACTGTACCGATTCAATTTTATCAAATTTTCACAACTATCAATTATCATAAATAAAAAGGATTCACTGTTGTCTTTAATGTGAAAAAATCAACAAAATTTTAATAAACTTTGGTGTGTCGGATTCCTTTGATAGTGAACAATTTGAAATACATAATGAAATTTTAAAAAACTGATATAATTAAAGTTTTGCTCCTTTTTATTGATCTTTCCATGTCAAATTAATCAATTAATTAAAGAAGAAAATGTGGGCGGTTATTTCAGCAAAGTGACTTGGGCGCGAATTCTTATCTATTGGTGATCCATATATCGTACGTATGTAGATGTAATCAATATTACATAAGTCTATATATTGGACGTTCTTTAGGGGTTCTGACATAAGACATATATGTGCACTTTATATTTTTGACAGTATGCATGGCCATGTGCTCGGAATTCCTGTCAAGCCCCTATGTGTTAAACAAATATTTTTCTACACAGAATAACACGTAATTTGAACTCGCTGACTTACATGAGTCATGCGTATAGCCGCATAGCAAAATATTTTAAGACGGCCCCTAGGTCTGTATGTGTATAACTTTCAGCTTTATCAGACGGCTCACAAATGTACGCCAAATCGTGATGTTATCTATTCTATCTTGCATTATGATGTCATATAACATGACGGAGAGCTATATGCAAATCTTAATTTTCCTCATTGTTGTTTGTAAGCAGTGTTCTAATTGATCAAAACAGAAAAAGATAAATTTTTCACAACTGAAAAAAAACAAAAAACAAAAACAAAAAAAAACAAAAATCCCAGACAAAAATGGATATTTATCACTACTGAAAAATATCACTGTTATAAAATGAGCAATTTTCGCTTCTTCACTGGTAAAATGTAAAGAATATATCTGATGGTATCAGCAAAGGAATAAAACTTTTTGCTTTAAAGACATGTTCTGAAAATATAATCAACATGATAAATGTAAATGATTTCAATCCCTTATAAGACATAATGTACAATACCGAAATAGACCTATATCAAAATATGATAAAGAAAAGAAAAATGACATGATGTTTTATTATTTCTCATACATAGATAAACCCTCATTCGAGCACTGCCCTATGAGTAGGGCGTAGAAATTGTACCTGCTGCTCCCATTGCATGATCGTAAAAGGCGACTAAATTTATGATCTTATCTCTAGCAACTTTGCTCATGATTCCTTATGTCTTCCTTGACACAGCCTCACTTTGGAGCTTTAGTTGAGTGTTCGCCATTTTGAGGAAGGCTTTGGGTTCTTTTTCCTGGCCGAGACATATACCCATAGTCTTTTAAAAATGGTAGTTTCTGTTCCGGCTAAGCGGTCAGCATCTTGGGGGTTGAGCGACTGACTGGTTTGCCCATTGTCAGTGTAATGTGACTGGGTGGGATGTCCTGCTGGGTGTTCTCGGCAGTATGCTTCAGTGAGGTAACACTATAAAGTCAGCATCCGTTCCGCGTTTTCAAAAAGAGACAAAAACACACGTATCACACGTATGGATCTTGCGCACAGGGGACGCCGTCCTTAAATGACCATAGCTGTTGATTATGGTCACTGATTATGACCATCTCGTATTGTCGTGTTGTCGCCTTTTCGCGGTTTTAAAACGCAACATTTCATCTGGTAAATATCAGGTTGTCGCAGTTTCTGAACACGACAGAGCGACAAGACGACAAGACGACAACACGAGATGACCGTAAGTTGATAGGATGTTAAACAATACAAAACCAATCCTTCGAACAAGTCTATCTAACATTTTGCAAACATATGTTAAGCATTTGAAAACAAACACCTGATATAGGTTCAAGGGCTGCATTGAGACAATGCCAAGTCGGAAACCTTGTAAAAAACGGACATGTTGCTATTATGATATTCATAGACTATAAAGCTGACGTATTTATTAAATTAAACGTACATTATTTTATTTTATTTTATCTATGACCTTGCAAACGAAATCAACCAGACAAGAAAATTGTCGACACAAGGCATCAAATTGAGTCCCACTTATGACGAGATATTTCATGATATCATGGTGTGTTATTTGAATCAGCAGTTCGTTCTATTTAAACTTTTTAAATGCTTTTTTATAACATATTCTTTCTGTATCGTTTGTTACCAGGAATTTGTGTTTTGTTTTTTTGTGCAGACTTTGGGGCTAACTCATAATGTAAATTATTGCGAGATGCAATCTTTAATTGACAACTGTCCATTGATAGAAATTCAAACCTAGTAATCGGATTTCTTGTTTCTCGTTAGGGCCAAGTATCAAATCTCGCATTCTCGCACTCTCGACCTTAGGCCGAGAATGCGAGAATGCGAAAACTCGACGACGAGGGAGCGAAATCGCGACGGCGAGATTTATCTTGCGTTTTCGCCGTCGCGTTTTCGCATTCTCGCCGTCGAGGTTTCTTTCGCATTCTCGCGTTTTCGCTCTTTCGCAATCTCGCGTTTTCGCTCCCCCGCCGTCGCGTTTTCGCATTCTCGCGTTTTCGACCTAAGGTCGAGAGTGCGAGAATGCGAGATTTGATACTTGGCCCTAAAGAGCCACCATAGATTTCGGATAATGATATATTGAGGAACAACGACATACAGAGGATGCCATTTGGAAATCGTAAACGAATTCAAATATCTAGGTATTTTACAAAATTACAATGGAACTTTTAGAACAGCAAAAAGTTGGAAACAAAGGGAGTAAAGCTGTATTTTCAGTTTTGAATGAAGGTCGTAAAAATATTTTTATATTGAAACCCAGCTATCGATTGCCTCGATATAACGGTAAATATCGTCTTTTCCCCTCGCTGTTTATGGTCTTTTCGCCCCGATTTAACGATAATTATCGTCTTTTCGCCCCGATGTTTATCGCCTTTATGCTGCGACATAACACTAATGATCGTCCTTGCACCTTCCGGTTTTAATTGAAAGTAACAAGCAATATTATACAATGGAACATACATACATACATACATACATAGAAACTTCAATCATGATCACCAGCTGTGAGTCAGTCTTGTTATGGTCTAGCGTGGAAATCCACACTTACCACACTTACCATTACTGACCCACAACCTGTAATCACACTTGATTGACCCATATCACACATACATAATTACATACATACCACACATGTACATACATACATACTTATATACATACACTTCATGATATCTTTGATATTTAATAGCTGTCGTAAAGATAAATAAAAAAAAAAATCCTAGGTCAATTAATTATGCCGATACGACAAAACGAAACAACGAAATGATAGAAATTGACCATCTTACAAGTCTAATAACTCTGTTGTTCTTCATAAAAAATAAACATTTAATTGTTTGTATCTACGTAACACTGATGCCTTCTTATTACAGACAGAAATAAATAGAACCACATCATCGCCCATGTGTACTTGGGTGTCTATAAATTTAGTATGCGGATCAATATAGTCTCGCGGTGTACACATACGTGTGGCAAACCGCCATCGTATTGTGTATTATTTGTGTTATTTTATAAAACTGAACTATATCGTGCTTACAATGGTGTGTAGTAGTATTAACATATTTAAATTTACTGCTGCTTATCAAGGGTAAGTTCCGCAGCAACGGAGAACTACACTGTAAAATAACTTTACTGCGATGTGAATGTTGCTGTTGTGACGTTGCTACGTGTATAACCGGGCCGTGTTTAAGTTTCACCCGTTAGATTTAATCTACTTAGGAAAAGTATTCTGTTACAAGATTTTGCTTTATTTTACCTTTATTTCATTTATTTTGCAAAGATTTTTTTATGATTTTAATGGAATTCATTGCAAATTTCTCGTAAGTTTCAAAATGTTCATGTTTACACGACAATAGATCTACATGTAGATAATGATTTCCTCCTTCCTCTGATAATATTTGTATACTTTTCTGAAGCAGATTTAAAGAGATATTAACGTTACGTACATTTAAACAAGAAATATCTTTAAAAAAGATAAACGGCATAGTTTTAATGCTGATGGTTGTTACGGAAGAGCATTAGAGGTTATAATGTAAAACTGATGGTGAAATGAATTAACGAACTAAAGCGTTTTAGCACGAATAACAAAATTATATCAGTTTGAATCATTTTTGGTAAATATAAACCTGCATTTGAATCAGGAATATGATTTAATTAATGTGTCATTTAAAAAGATAATCTACTTATTCAGCTTGCATTCAATCTTATCTTTGTTTTGTTTTTAACTGAATATCTGCATTTTACATTTACCGCTACATTGACCAATCACATACTTTATCTTGACCAGTAACGCCACCTGTCGCGTTATATCCGGGGCCAAAAGAAAATTATACGGCTATGCCGGAAAAAAATATAGCAAAGAACAAATCCACGTCACACTGGAACTCGCCAACAGCCCTGTATACTCACAAGCGTCTGGTTAGTATTTGTCGAAAAAATAAAGCCCCCTATTACTCGACCCAAAGTAGGAGTAGGGGACTAATATTTTTCTCCTTTTTTTCCTCTTTTTGATAACTACTAACCAGAGGCAGACGGTTATGGTATTATCGCCCCATTTACATGCATGTAATAAATTTTTGAAGCCTGATGATTATAAAACATCAGAAACATTCAGATTTATTAGTGTTATATACTGCTGCAAAATACATCAGCTGACTTGGAGCTAGCCCGAGTTTTCTCTGGCCCTGTCCCCATGTCTGGTGTAGGACATGGTGAAAGGGCCAGAGAAAACTCGGGCTAACTCTGGGCCAATACGTCCCTGACTGACACTGACCTTTGTTAATCATTAAATTATTATTTCTAAAATTACCAATACACAAAACATACATCAAGAAAAATGGAAATCTAGTTTGCATCTTCATGATTTCATCATTTGTGCATCTTTATTATATAAACAAAGTATTTGATTAAATACACTGACAGATGCAATTATTACAACATTAGTTCTGCTGTACTTCATGATTCTTAAAAACCGATCGACTGATAAGTGCATACTTGGCTCTCCAGTACATGACTCAGATTCATGGAAAAGATACCGGTGAAATATTGACAAATAGAGATCTCAATTCCGGATATTTCCAATCCAAATACTGTTTGGTGAGTCAAAACGATTTTAATATGATTACAGAAGTTAGCTACCTTAAAGTTTTTTTTAAAGACTTTCTGATGTGCACAGATAAGAAAGTTTTATTTTATTCAACACACCCTTGACCTCGCTTTATAGATATACATTTGCATGTTACATGCATACCAAGGCCAAGGATATGTTGAAACAAATAAATTTTAAAACATGATATTGCTCATCTTGCATTTGATATTTCATGTTTATATAACTGGTGTCTGTAACTGTCCTGTGCATACAGAGTTTATTATTTCGATAAATTGTATCCATGCAGTGAAATATTGTAATAATATTTACATAATGTTGCCCAAATGAAGATATGACATATGAGAAATGATGAATTCATCATTAGGTGATGTAAATTTATGTATTCTTTATAATTCTAAATAAAATGATTTATAATATCTGTGCATTGTCTGACCTACAGCTGTACATGCCAAAGTTCGTTTGGTTTGTTATTGTTTAGCGTCCTATTAACAGCCAGGGTCATTTAAGGACGTGCCAGGTTTTGGAGGTGGAGGATGTTTGTTTGTTTTTGTTTAACGTCCTATTAACAGCCAGGGTCATTTAAGGACGTGCCAGGTTTTGGAGGTGGATGAAAGCCGGAGTACCCGGAGAAAAACCACATGGCAAACAAACTGCCAAAACATATCAAGCAATTGAAAAAGTCTATGTCCATATGGACTGATATCCAAAAGAGCTGAAGCAGAAACTAAATTCAAAATAACTTGGGGGAACTTGCCAAAGGAAAGTTTATGAAGCTGAAAAAGATATATTCAAAGACACTAAAAATTGGCAACAACACATAAGGGAGTAGAAGAAAGGATTTTGTATAGGAGAAATATATAGAAGAGAGTGTGTGGATGAGAATCCCAACATTCAACCACCCACACTAAATATGTGTGTGGTTGACATTGTGAAGAGATATAATATGTAAGACATGAATGAGCAGAGAATGAAAAGCAGAATAACAGTGAACATGTCAATGAAAGAAAAGAGAGAGGAATGATTGACTGGAGGAAGAAACTACAAAATGCACAAGAAGACAGTGTATATTGATCATGTAATGTAGGATAAGAAGTGACAGGAATTAGGAAAATTATGACAGTTTTATGTCTTCCTTTTTATTGATTATTGAAAATGGTACATAAATGTATAATTAATTATGATATAACATGTAAAATGAACTGATAAATGATTGTTGGTCTGATGTCATTGAAATTGAATAAAATCCTTTATAACGATATTTTGCATGACGACCTGGATAAGGCAAACGCTTACAAACACTTTTTTCTCTTCACAATCTACTATTGATGACACTTACATTGACCCCCCTGTATTAAACCAGTCTCATACACATATACTTTCTGATATTGTAATATCTCGCCAGGACGTTCTTGATGCTATATGTCACCACGAGGATTGTGGGGTGTGTGTGTTTCTTGTGTGGGGTGTGTCCGTCAGGATGTGGCTACACAGTTATTGGTTTGGGGAATTAGCAATGGTAGAATAAGCCACATCCTGATGAAACCCCTTTTGTATAAACCCTGTGGTGAACTGTAATTTCCTTTTAAACAATATGGAGACAGTCTCTTCTTCTTAGATATTTATTTTATTCACTGGAATCAATATTTCACTAAGGTTCAACCAATACAGAAGTTCTATATAACTTGTCCACTCTGGTGCTGACCCCTACTTCAAAATTGGTCAAAGTCCACGGGTCCATGTAAAAGGCCAGCACCCTCACACTAACTTGGGTCCTAATCTAGCTCTCTCTCTCTAAAAACTATTTATGTATACTTTTTACAAAACAGTCAAAACTATAACATTCAATTTCATTGGTTGATAAAATAGAAAGAGGTGGAGTTTAATTATTAGATGGTGCCTATAGTAATTAAGATATGTTGACACCAATTACCTAACAGCTATGGTCAGTAGTAAATCATACAAAGTCCTATTCTGTCTCAAAGTGTTTATCCTACAATTACTTTAATTGAGCCTGTTGAGTGACCACCTGTCAGCTGGAGGGTTCACAGGTAGATATGTGTCAACTCAATTAAGGCTAATCCAGTTTACCTGGCTGAGTAATAAAAGCATCAAAGCATCTAAAATACAATAAGATTCTAATAAAACTGACTGCCAAGCTAATTCAAATGTCTAGTAATAAAATATAAACAATATAAATTCCATAGTCTCATGTTGAAATATTCCTACAATTTACCTATACTTGAAATATCACTAATTATTAAAATGACCTTTTTTGTACTGATACATTCCTCCCTACCAACTTAGTTTGCTCAGCAAACTTAGAAAATTTCAAAATACATAATAACATATCTCTATCTATCAACAATAAACATTTATAGAAAATATCATTTTAACGTGTTTAAAACAACTATTAAAATTTATAGCTATATTCCAATTTATGCACAATATAAAATCAAAATGTTACTTCATAGAAAAGCGTGTGGAATATAAATTTTAATGTACATGCCTGTATGATTGATCAGGTCATGACAGACAGACATTATAACACTCATGTATATAGGTGATCAGACTATAGACATGAATGCACAGCTTTTTTTTTTATATTAACTTTTCCTAAACTTGAAATAAACAGTAGTAACAAGATATATTTATAAAAAAAAATTCAGCTATGGTAAAAAGACATATTTAACATAATGAAGACTTAACCACTATACATCTATTCTAACAGGTTCACTCTCACACTCTCAAGTAATATATATAGAAATACAAATGTTTCTTATCACAACACACAATAATTTATATACAAACTGCAGTAATCCATTTGAGAGGGGAAAACAAAATCAACTTTGATTATAATTGGTCCTTAGAAGTGAATGTCTATCACTGAATTAATTAGTACCATGACTGGTATACTCTGTAGTGTATACCGAGTTTATATTGGATATAAATGACACTGTCCATCAGGTTATGATTTTGTAATATCCATTTATAATATATCAATACAGTTACTGCACATCATCCAGTGCTGATTTCATTGTTACACACAATACCATATTCCATGTGTTACGAAATACTTCATTTTCTGAGTATTTACAGATATGTCTCGAGTTGCATATGAGCAATTGTCACTGTTCTTTGGTTTAAAAGCCACTATTACTTACACCATCAATGGTAAACTTTAAGAGATACAACCACATGTCATGTGCTATAATTGTTTCCATAAAAGACTCATGTGACAATTCGAGAATATTTCTGCTTTTGTTTTTCTTGTTGTTGTTTGTTTGTTTTTTCTATAAATTTCTCAACATTTTTAGATAATCTGACACTTAGAATACTATTTTTCTTTCTGTTAAAGTATTACCCCACCATACTGTGTTGTATACTAGCAGTTTAAGAGCATGGTTTTGGTTCAACTCAGCTAGCTTTCTCGCAAACACTCTAGTACAGTATTGGGAATCCTTAATCTATATCCTAAAAAAAAAGTCTAATGCTATAGTCACCTTCACTGTAATAACCTTTAAAAAAAATCTTACTATCTACAAAATGTAGCACTAAACAACATGCTATTAAACTATGTGTAAATAATGTTTGATCTAAATTGATAGAAATAAGCAGGTATAATTTACTTGAATTTTTTTTTTTAAATAATGATTAAACGATATGATAATTGAGTTTAACTAGTTGATTTGAGTCTTGTGCATTCCTTTTCAATTACAGAAATTGTGTTCTTTTAAAGTTTTCTTAATAAGGAGCAAACACACTTTTTGGATTATACCAGAGTTCTGGTATTTCAGATACTGCTTTCCATACTAAGTTTACCATTGTATTGAGAGCATTACCACAAGCAACTTGAGCCATATTAGCATCTTTGGTCCACACTGGTCGATGTCCTGGATACTGTAGCAGATAAGATGTATCCTTCCCATCATAGGCCGTTTCCAGTTTCCAGGCACTATTTCGTTGTCTTAACTGTTCCTCTGTTAGATATGGATATTTTAAACTTCTGTCCCGTAACTTGTTCTGTTGCTTTGTGACATATTCTAGTATGAGTGTTGGGCCTACATTACAGCTGACATATTCATCATGTATCAATGGAATCCATGGATATTCTTCTTTTGTGTCCAAGTAGTGAACTTTACAGTAAAGTGTCTTGTGTTGTTTTGAATATGCTATTCTCGTTATGCCGTCTGACTCCCTATATTTACAGGGAGTAGTGTGCGCTTGATATGGATCTCTAAAATACTTGTCCTTTGGTGGACGATGATAATTAGCCGATGCAACATTTACAGCATCTTTATCTCAGTCTTGTTTGTCGAAGAATTTGTGTCTCTGGAGAGGACGTTTTCTTTTTCTTCCATCCATGTTTTTATTATCGTGAAATTGCTTTCTAAGCTCTTCAGGAACCATGCTCTGAAAGAGCCATGCATTTGGTATGTCTCTGTCTTTATACTGTACAAAGTAATACAGTGTGTCCTTGCTACGTTTTGCTGACAATATTTTGGAAATCAGTTTATTTTCCTTACGACGTACTTGACCCTGTAGTTCCTGGCTTTTCTTTATGTCATCCTGATTTTGAGTTCCTAATGGATCTTGTTGAGTTTGAGGTGTATCGTTTGGTGGTGCTATATTTGTTTGATCCTGTGTCCTTTGTGTACATGTACTTGTTGTGGAGGTGGATTGTTTAGTGGGACATTGTTCCCTGGTTCCTGCTGTCTATCCTGCTTATCAATTTCTTCTGCATTGAGTTCTGTCTCCTCTGTGTCATCCTCATACTGTTCCGGAGGATGAATTGGTCTCCTCTCTGGATCATAGTATGGTTTCAACCTCGTAGCATGGATCAGTGAGCGTACATCTCTGTTGTCTCTACATCTTCTGAGCTTAAATGTGTCCTTTGGTCCCCTGCGTGTTATATTGTAGGGTCCAACCCATTTTCTATGCAATTTTGGAGCTGTACCAACAGGAACTTGTGTGCAGTACAGCCATACTTTATCTTCTACTACAAACTCAGTAGGTTTGGCTTGCTTGTCATACTGCTTTTTGTATTTTTCCTGTGCAATCTTCATGTTGTCCTTTGCCAATTTTCTTGATACTTCTAAATTCTTTAAATGTTGTGAGAGGTGTACGCTGAAATTCTGTGGCAGTGTTGGCTTCGGAATCAGATCTGAGTCGATTGGCATCCTCATTTCCTGACCAAAGAGGATGTAATACGGAGAATGTTATGTTGATTGGGTCGCCGGTGTCATACGATATGACATCATGATTGCTGGTAGAACCTCTGGCCATGTGTCTTGTTTCTCGTTGCAATGTATTCTCAGCTGCTGTAATATGACGGAGTTCATCCTTTCACACGCTGAGTTTGTCTGTGGGTGATACGAGCTGGTAAATACTCGCTTTGTTTGAAACATCTCCGACAAGGCTTGGATAAGTGAAGACATGAAGTTTTTACCTCGATCTGATATTAAGGTCCGTGGGGCACCATAGCGTGTAAAAATCTCTTTGAACAAAACATTTGCAATTTCAGTTGCAGCCTGTGTTTTCAATGGAAATGCCTCGCACCATTTTGAAGCGCTATCTACTACCAGGAGTATGTATTTGTACTTTTCTGTAGTTATAGGTAGTCCTCCTAGTATGTCCATGTGCCATCTACTGAAGACTTCTTCTACTGGCATTGGATTGAGTGCTGTAGGACGACCAGCTGAGTGTCGTTTAGTTTGTTGACATATTTCACAACCCTGAACATAGTCTTTAATTTCTTGGTACATTCGAGGCCAATAATACTTGCTTCTGACTGCCTCATATGTCCGCTCATGTCCCTGGTGACTAGCTACTTTACTGTCATGATAAGCAAGGAGAACTTCATGTCGAAGACATTGTGGTACCGCTACTTGAAAAACCAGCCTTTCTGTTGCTTCTTTATTCTTGAATCTTCTTTGGAAAATGTGACATAAAATTCCATCCCTGATTTCATAATTGAAAGCTTCAGCTACCACCTTCCTTGCAGTAATGTGGTTGTCAGGTACCAGTCCATCTTTCTTGTAACTAAAGATGCTGGCAAAATCTGGACATTGTTGCTGTAGCTGTGAAAGAACTGGATTTGTTTGAAATTCCTCATCAAAGTCTTTCAATTGGTCGTCATCTATGCTTGCTTCATCTTCGTCTTCGTCTTCGTCTATCCTGTACATTGTCCTGAATATTGGTTTGACATACACGAACAGCCTTTTCTGAATCAGGGAAATATTCAAAGGTTGCTGTTATGTAATCTTTCTGGTCCATCTCTTGCACATGTATTTCATCTACATGAATTGAATCTGATTTGATTTCATAGCCTGGAACATCAGGTGTCTGTTCTGTAGGTACTTTGGTCTGTAAATCTTTGTCTTGTTTGTACTCCCTCCTTGAAAGTCCAACAGCATTTAGATTCCTCTGTCCTGCTTTGTGTTTTACCTCAAAGTTGTATCCCTGCAGCTGTAGTGCCCATCGTGCCACTTTGCTGTTTAACTTCTTGTTGTTCTGTATCCATTTGACTGTAGCATTATCGGTGTAAACTGTAAATTTTCCTCCTTCAAGATATGGTCTAAATGTATTGATAGCCTCTACTAAAGCAAGTCCCTCTTTTTCATTGATGTTCCATCGTCTCTCTCCTGCATGCAGTGATCTACCGCCATACGCTACAGCATGTTCTCGTTTTCCTTCGTCGTCCACTTGTCCAAGTACATACCCTATGGCAAAGTCTGACGCATCTGTTGAAACAACAAATGGCTTCCTGAAGTCTGGAAATGCTAGAATTGGAGCTGTTGTCAAACATGTCTTCAGAGCTTGAAATGCATTGTCACAGTGCTTTGTCCAAACAAATTTGAGGTCCTTCTTCATGAGTTCATTGAGAGGCTGAGCAATCTTGGCATAATCTTTTACAAATTTTCTGTAATAATTACACATGCCAAGAAAGCTTCTTAGTTGTTTGGAAGATTTTGGTACCGGAAATTCTGCAACTGCACTGGTTTTCTCTGGATCCACACTGACCCCATCCTTTGAGAGGATGTGGCCTAGGTACTTCACTTGCTTTGCAGCAAACTTGCATTTTGTAGGTTTTAGGGTGAGATTGGCTTGAGCTAATGTTGTGAATATCATATCTAAATGTTCTAAATGTTCTGGGAATGTTTTGCTGTATACCAAAATATCATCAATATAAACTAATGCTGATTTGAAGTTGAGGTTTCTTAACACTCTGTTCATCAAAGCCTGAAATGACATTGGTGCATTTTTGAGTCCAAATGGAAGTCTGTTGAAATGAAAAACACCCTGATGTGTCACAAAAGCGGACTTGTGTTTTGTTTCTGGGTCCAATGGTATTTGCCAGAATCCGCTTGCAAGATCCAGCGTGGAGAACATCCTAGCTTTTGAGTCCCCTATTGTGTCAAGGATGTCATCTAATCTTGGTAATGGGAAGTGCATATCTTCTGTGACAGCATTCAACTTCCTAAAGTCTACAGCGAATCTATATTCCTGTGGTTGGTCCGGTGAAAGTTTCTTTTTCTTGACTAAAACTACTGGTGAATGCCATGGACTTGTTGATTCCTCTATTATCCCTTGTTTCATCATATCCTCTGTCAGTTTTTCAGTTATCTCCCTTTGCTGTGGTGTTTTTCTATAGCAAGGTGATGACACTGGTCTGGAATGTCCTGTCTCTATACGGTGTTGTACAAGATTTGTTCTCCCAATTTCAGATAAGTCTTCAGCAAAAGCTTTCCTATGTCTCCCAATAAGTGCTAGTAGATCTTGTTTCTGTTGTTCGGTTAAGTCAGCATCATCTTATGATATCCCAAGCACCTGTGCATTATGTATTTCCTGATTTCTTTGATGGCTGTCCCTATTTCTCTGGGCATTTGTATTTGATACTGTTGTGATGGATTCGTCATCTATCTGAGATGCAACCAGGGCTACTGTTGTAAATTTTGGTAAATGCACCTCAGCATTGGTTGGATTTAAAAATTGATAGAACCCTTCCCTTTGATTAACAGTTGTCAAACACGTACTCCCAGCTAAATTATGATGCATTTGTAGTGTCTGACTTGGTTCTAACAAAACTGAAGACTATCTGTAAGTTTTACTAAATTTTCTGCTACTTTAGAAATTAGAGATATTTGAGCAAAACCATTTTTCAGTACTAATATATTATTGTTGAAATCTAAGTTTGCTTGGTGGGTTTTCAGAAAGTCTACACCTAAAATGATAGTGGAATGTAACCTTTCCAGAACAAAACAATCTTGGTATAAAATCAACCCATCAATTTTTATTGGGATTTCCGCTTGACCAAGAACTGTGTGACGTTCGCCACAAACACCAGTAACCATTTTTAAATAGCAAGGCCTGATCTCTGTCCCTGGACATGACTGTTTTACAAATGAGTTTGTAACACAGGATATGTCAGCTCCTGTATCAACTAAAGCTTTAACCTTTTGGCTTACTACTTTAACAAAAATTTTGTTTCCTACTATGGGCGTACTATGAATTTTTAACGTCATTGTCCACTGAAATGTTTGAAATTGTACGGCTCATTTGTTTACACATATTTCTCCTACAAAGACTTTCTCTATACCTATTAGCCATACTGTTCTAGTCTAATTTGAAAAACAATGTATTATTACAAAAATTTTAATTTGTCACATGTGTCTATAAGGAAAGCACAAAGTGGCTGTACTCAATTTTGTTTCTTTTTGACTTCTGTCCTCAAGGTTTATAGCTGCTGTTATCCTAGTTCCTTTGGTTTAGCTTGGCTTCTGTTGAGAGGTCCGGTCTTTTAGATTCTGCACCATCTGTCACCACGAGGAATGTGGGGTGTGTGTGTTTCTTGTGTGGGGTGTGTCCGTCAGGATGTGGCTACACAGTTATTGGTTTGGGGAATTAGCAATGGTAGAATAAGCCACATCCTGATGAAACCCCTTTTGTATAAACCCTGTGGTGAACTGTAATTTCCTTTGAAACAATATGGAGACAGTCTCTTCTTCTTATATATTTATTTTATTCACTGGAATCAATAGTTCACTAAGGTTCAACCAATACAGAAGTTCTTTATAAATTGTCCACTCTGGTGCTGGCCCCTACTTCAAAGTTGGTCAAAGTCCACGGGTCCATGTAAAAGGCCAGCACCCTCACACTAACTTTGGTCCTAATCTAGCTCTCTCCTTCCGCACCCTCTCTCTCTCTAAAAACTATTTATGTATACTCTTTACAAAACAGTCAAAACTATAACATTCAATTTCATTGGTTAATAAAATAGTAAGAGGTGGAGTTTAATTATTAGATGGTGCCTATAGTAATTAAGATATGTTGACACCAATTACCTAACAGCTATGGTCAGTAGTAAATCATACAAAGTCCTATTCTGTCTCAAAGTGTTTATCCTACAATTACTTTAATTGAGCCTGTTGAGTGACCACCTGTCAGCTGGAGGGTTCACAGGTAGATATGTGTCAACTCAATTAAGGCTAATCCAGTTTACCTGGCTGAGTAATAAAAACATCAAAGCATCTAAAATACAATAAGATTCTAATAAAACTGACTGCCAAGCTAATTCAAATGTCTAGTAATAAAATATAAACAATATAAATTCCATAGTCTCATGTTGAAATATTCCTACAATTTACCTATACTTGAAATATCACTAATTATTAAAATGACCATTTTTGTACTATGATACATTCCTCCCTACCAACTTAGTTTGCTCCACAAACTTAGAAAATTTCAAAAAACATAATAACATATCTCTATCTATCAACAATAAACATTTATAGAAAATATCATTTTAACGTGTTTAAAACAACTATTAAAATTTATAGCTATATTCCAATTTATGCACAATATAAAATCAAAATGTTACTTCATAGAAAAGCGTGTGGAATATAAATTTTAATGTACATGCCTGTATGATTGATCAGGTCATGACAGACAGACATTATAACTCATGTATATAGGTTATCAGACTATAGACATGAATGCACAGCTTAAGTTTTTTTTTTTTTTTTTTTTTTATATTAACTTTTCCTAAACTTGAAATAAACAGTAGTAACAAGATATATTTATAAAAAAAAATTCAGCTATGGTAAAAAGACATATTTAACATAATGAGGACTTAACCACTATACATCTATTCTAACAGGTTCACTCTCACACTCTCAAGTAAGATATATAGAAATACAAATGTTTCTTATCACAACACACAATAATTTATATACAAACTGCAGTAATCCATTTGAGAAGGGGAAAACAAAACCAACTTTGATTATAATTGGTCCTTAGAAGTGAATGTCTATCACTGAATTAATTAGTACCATGACTGGTATACTCTGTAGTGTATACCGAGTTCATATTGGATATAAATGCCACTGTCCATCAGGTTATCATTTTGTAATATCCATTTATAATATATCCATACAGTTACTGCACATTATCCAGTGCTGATTTCATTGTTACACACAATACCATATTCCATGTGTTACGAAATACTTCATTTTCTGACTACAGATATGTCTCGAGCTGCATATGAGCAATTGTCACTGTTCTTTGGTTTAAACGGCACTTTTACTTACACCATCATTTATTGAATGCGCCATTTCCTTCAAAACATATTGAAATACATCATTCTTAATCACTTTGAGTTCATTTACTTTATTTTTTTTCCTCAAATAACATCCTGTATATAAGAGAATACTTTCTCTGAGTTTGTCTTTTACTTATCAACCATATTATGTTTGTCACTGTGCACACATCTTATGTCCTTGAATACCAACATCACTGAGGCTGGAATAGGGTTCACAATCAACTTGGTTTTGTCCTGTAGATTTCCTTGTACTGGTATGCTGAATGGTAAACGTTAAGAGATACAACCACATGTCATGTGCTATAATTGTTTCCATAAAAGACTCATGTGACAATTCGAGAATATTTCTCCTTTTTTTTTTCTTGTTGTTGTTGTTTGTTTGTTTTTTCTATAAATTTCTCAACATTTTTAGATAATCTGACACTTAGAATACTATTTTTCTTTCTGTTAAAGTATTACCCCACCATACTGTGTTGTATACTAGCAGTTTAAGAGCATGGTTTTGGTTCAAACTCAGCTAGCTTTCTCGCAAACACTCTAGTACAGTATTGGGAATCCTTAATCTATATCTTAAAAAAAAGTCTAATGCTATAGTCACCTTCACTGTAATAACCTTTAAAAAAATCTTACTATCTACAAAATGTAGCACTAAACAACATGCTATTAAACTATGTGTAAATAATGTTTGATCTAAATTGATAGAAATAAGCAGGTATAATTTACTTGAATTGTTTTTTTTAAATAATGATTAAACGATATGATAATTGAGTTTAACTAGTTGATTTGAGTCTTGTGCATTCCTTTTCAATTACAGAAATTGTGTTCTTTTAAAGTTTTCTTAATAAGGAGCAAACACACTTTTTGGATTATACCGGAGTTCTGGTATTTCAGATACTGCTTTCCATACTAAGTTTACCATTGTATTGAGAGCATTACCAAAAGCAACTTGAGCCATATTAGCATCTTTGGTCCACACTGGTCGATGTCCTGGATACTCTAGCAGATAAGATGTATCCTTCCCATCATAGGCCGTTTCCAGTTTCCAGGCACTATTTCGTTGTCTTAACTGTTCCTCTGTTAGATATGGATATTTTAAACTTCTGTCCCGTAACTTGTTCTGTTGCTTTGTGACATATTCTAGTATGAGTGTTGGGCCTACCTTACAGCTGACATATTCATCATGTATCAGTGGAATCCATGGAGATTCCTCTTCTGTGTCCAAGTAGTGAACTTTACAGTAAGGTGTCTTGTGTTGTTTTGAATATGCTATTCTCGTTATGCCGTCTGACTTCCTATATTTACGGCGAGTAGTGTGCGCTTGATATGGATCTCTAAAATACTTGTCCTTTGGTGGACGATGATAATTAGCCGATGCAACAATTACAGCATCTTTATCTCAATCTTGTTTGTCGAAGAATTTGTGTCTCTGGAGAGGACGTTTTCTTTTTCTTCCATCCATGTTTTTATTATCGTGAAATTGCTTTCTAAGCTCTTCAGGAACCATGCTCTGAAAGAGCCATGCATTTGGTATGTCTCTGTCTTTATACTGTACATAGTAATACAGTGTGTCCTTGCTACGTTTTGCTGACAATATTTTGGAAATCAGTTTATTTTCCTTACGACGTACTTGACCCTGTATGTCCTGGCTTTTCTTCATGTCATCCTGATTTTGAGTTCCTAATGGATCTTGTTGAGTTTGAGGTGTATCGTTTGGTGGTGCTATATTTGTTTGATCCTGTGTCCTTTGTTGTACATGTACTTGTTGTGGAGGTGGATTGTTTAGTGGGACATTGTTCCCTGGTTCCTGCTGTCTATCCTGCTTATCAATTTCTTCTGCATTGAGTTCTGTCTCCTCTGTGTCATCCTCATACTGTTCCGGAGGATGAATTGGTCTCCTCTCTGGATCATAGTATGGTTTCAACCTCGTAGCATGGATCAGTGAGCGTACATCTCTGTTGTCTCTACATCTTCTGAGCTTAAATGTGTCCTTTGGTCCCCTGCGTGTTATATAGTAGGGTCCAACCCATTTTCTATGCAATTTTTGAGCTGTACCAACAGGAACTTGTGTGCAGTACAGCCATACTTTATCTTCTACTACAAACTCAGTAGGTTTGGCTTGCTTGTCATACTGCTTTTTGTATTTTTCCTGTGCAATCTTCATGTTGTCCTTTGCCAATTTTCTTGATACTTCTAAATTCGTTAAATGTCGTGAGAGGTGTACGCTGAAATTCTGTGGCAGTGTTGGCTTCGGAATCAGATCTGAGTCGATTGGCATCCTCATTTCCTGACCAAAGAGGATGTAATACGGAGAATGTTATGTTGATTGGGTCGCCGGTGTCATACGATATGACATCATGATTGCTGGTAGAACCTCTGGCCATGTGTCTTGTTTCTCGTTGCAATGTATTCTCAGCTGCTGTAATATGACGGAGTTCATCCTTTCACACGCTGAGTTTGTCTGTGGGTGATACGAGCTGGTAAATACTCGATTTGTTTGAAACATCTCCGACAAGGCTTGGATAAGTGAAGACATGAAGTTTTTACCTCGATCTGATATTAAGGTCCGTGGGGCACCATAGCGTGTAAAAATCTCTTTGAACAAAACATTTGCAATTTCAGTTGCAGCCTGTGTTTTCAATGGAAATGCCTCGCACCATTTTGAAGCGCTATCTACTACCAGGAGTATGTATTTGTACTTTTCTGTAGTTGTAGGTAGTCCTCCTAGTATGTCCATGTGCCATCTACTGAAGACTTCTTCTACTGGCATTGGATTGAGTGCTGTAGGACGACCAGCTGAGTGTCGTTTAGTTTGTTGACATATTTCACAACCCTGAACATAGTCTTTAATTTCTTGGTACATTCGAGGCCAATAATACTTGCTTCTGACTGCCTCATATGTCCGCTCATGTCCCTGGTGACTAGCTACTTTACTGTCATGATAAGCAAGGAGAACTTCATGTCGAAGACATTGTGGTACCGCTACTTGAAAAACCAGCCTTTCTGTTGCTTCTTTATTCTTGAATCTTCTTTGGAAAATGTGACATAAAATTCCATCCCTGATTTCATAATTGAAAGCTTCAGCTACCACCTTCCTTGCAGTAATGTGGTTGTTAGGTACCAGTCCATCTTTCTTGTAACTAAAGATGCTGGCAAAATCTGGACATTGTTGCTGTAGCTGTGAAAGAACTGGATTTGTTTGAAATTCCTCATAAAAGTCTTTCAATTGGTCGTCATCTATGCTTGCTTCATCCTCGTCTTCTAGATCCTGTACATTGTCCTGGGTATTGGTTTGACATACACGAACAGCCTTTTCTGAATCAGGGAAATATTCAAAGGTTGCTGTTATGTAATCTTTCTGGTCCATCTCTTGCACATGTATTTCATCTACATGAATTGAATCTGATTTGATTTCATAGCCTGGAACATCAGGTGTCTGTTCTGTAGGTACTTTGGTCTGTAAATCTTTGTCTTGTTTGTACTCCCTCCTTGAAAGTCCATCAGCATTTAGATTCCTCTGTCCTGCTTTGTGTTTTACCTCAAAGTTGTATCCCTGCAGCTGTAGTGCCCATCGTGCCACTTTGCTGTTTAACTTCTTGTTGTTCTGTATCCATTTGACTGTAGCATTATCGGTGTAAACTGTAAATTTTCCTCCTTCAAGATATGGTCTAAATGTATTGATAGCCTCTACTAAAGCAAGTCCCTCTTTTTCATTGATGTTCCATCGTCTCTCTCCTGCATGCAGTGATCTACCGCCATACGCTACAGCATGTTCTCGTTTTCCTTCGTCGTCCACTTGTCCTAGTACATACCCTATGGCAAAGTCTGACGCATCTGTTGAAACAACAAATGGCTTCCTGAAGTCTGGAAATGCTAGAATTGGAGCTGTTGTCAAACATGTATTCAGAGCTTGAAATGCATTGTCACAGTGCTTTGTCCAAACAAATTTGAGGTCCTTCTTCATGAGTTCATTGAGAGGCTGAGCAATCTTGGCATAATCTTTTACAAATTTTCTGTAATAATTGCACATGCCAAGAAAGCTTCTCAGTTGTTTGGAAGATTTTGGTACCGGAAATTCTGCAACTGCACTGGTTTTCTCTGGATCCACACTGACCCCATCCTTTGAAAGGATGTGGCCTAGGTACTTCACTTGCTTTGCAGCAAACTTGCATTTTGTAGGTTTTAGGGTGAGATTGGCTTGAGCTAATGTTGTGAATATCATATCTAAATGTTCTAAATGTTCTGGGAATGTTTTGCTGTATACCAAAATATCATCAATATAAACTAATGCTGATTTGAAGTTGAGGTTTCTTAACACTCTGTTCATCAAAGCCTGAAATGACATTGGTGCATTTTTGAGTCCAAATGGAAGTCTGTTGAAATGAAAAACACCCTGATGTGTCACAAAAGCAGACTTGTGTTTTGTTTCTGGGTCCAATGGTATTTGCCGGAATCCGCTTGCAAGATCCAGCGTGGAGAACATCCTAGCTTTTGAGTCCCCTATTGTGTCAAGGATGTCATCTAATCTTGGTAATGGGAAGTGCATATCTTCTGTGACAGCATTCAACTTCCTAAAGTCTACAGCGAATCTATATTCCTGTGGTTGGTCCGGTGAAAGTTTCTTTTTCTTGACTAAAACTACTGGTGAATGCCATGGACTTGTTGATTCCTCTATTATCCCTTGTTTCATCATATCCTCTGTCAGTTTTTCAGTTATCTTCCTTTGCTGTGGTGTTTTTCTATAGCAAGGTGATGACACTGGTCTGGAATGTCCTGTCTCTATACGGTGTTGTACAAGATTTGTTCTCCCTATTTCAGATAAGTCTTTAGCAAAAGCTTTCCTATGTCTCCCAATAAGTGCTAGTAGATCTTGTTTCTGTTGTTCTGTTAGGTCAGCATCATCTAATGATATCCCAAGGTCCTGTGCATTATGTACATGTATTTCCTGATTTCTTTGATGGCTGTCCCTATTTCTCTGGGCATTTGTATTTGATACTGTTGTGATGGATTCGTCATCTATCTGAGATGCAGCCAGGGCTACTGTTGTAAATTTTGGTAAATGCACCTCAGCATTGGTTGGATTTAAAAATTGATAGAACCCTTCCCTTTGATTAACAGTTGTCAAACACTTACTCCCAGCTAAATTATGATGCATTTGTAGTGTCTGACTTGGTTCTAACAAAACTGAAGATTTCTCTGGGGCATTAAAAATATTTACTCTCACAGTTGCCTCACAAAATGGTGGTATAGTGACACTATCTGTAAGTTTTACTAAATTTTCTGCTACTTTAGAAATTAGAGATATTTGAGCAAAACCATTTTCAGTACTAATATATTATTGTTGAAATCTAAGTTTGCTTGGTGGGTTTTCAGAAAGTCTACACCTAAAATTATAGTGGAATGTAACCTTTCCAGAACAAAACAATCTTGGTATAAAATCAACCCATCAATTTTTATTGGGATTTCCGCTTGACCAAGAACTGTGTGACGTTCGCCACAAACACCAGTAACCATTTTTAAATAGCAAGGCCTGATCTCTGTCCCTGGACATGACTGTTTTACAAATGAGTTTGTAACACAGGATATGTCAGCTCCTGTATCAACTAAAGCTTTAACCTTTTGGCTTCCTACTTTAACAAAAATTTTGTTTCCTACTATGGGCGTACTATGAATTTTGACGTCATTGTCCACTGAAATGTTTGAAATTGTACGGCTCATTTGTTTACACATATTTTTCCTACAAAGACTTTCTCTATACCTATTAGCCATACTGTTATTCTAGTCTAATTTGAAAAACAATTTATTATTACAAAAAAAATTAATTTGTCACATGTGTCTATAAGGAAAGCACAAAGTGGCTGTACTCACTTTTGTTTCTTTTTGACTTCTGTCCTCAAGGTTTATAGCTGCTGTTATCCTAGTTCCTTTGGTCTGGCTTGGCTTCTGTTGAGAGGTCCGGTCTTTTAGATTCTGCACCATCTGTCACAACGAGGATTGTGGGGTGTGTGTGTTTCTTGTGTGGGGTGTGTCCGTCAGGATGTGGCTACACAGTTATTGGTTTGGGGAATTAGCAATGGTAGAATAAGCCACATCCTGATGAAACCCCTTTTGTATAAATCCTGTGGTGAACTGTAATTTCCTTTGAAACAATATGGAGACAGTCTCTTCTTCTTAGATATTTATTTCATTCACTGGAATCAATATTTTACTAAGGTTCAACCAATACAGAAGTTCTTTATAAATTGTCCACTCTGGTGCTGGCCCCTACTTCAAAGTTGGTCAAAGTCCACGGGTCCATGTAAAAGGCCAGCACCCTCACACTAACTTTGGTCCTAATCTAGCTCTCTCCTTCCGCACCCTCTCTCTCTCTCTAAAAACTATTTATGTATAGTCTTTACAAAACAGTCAAAACTATAACATTCAATTTCATTGGTTAATAAAATAGAAAGAGGTGGAGTTTAATTATTAGATGGTGCCTATAGTAATTAAGATATGTTGACACCAATTACCTAACAGCTATGGTCAGTAGTAAATCATACAAAGTCCTATTCTGTCTCAAAGTGTTTATCCTACAATTACTTTAATTGAGCCTGTTGAGTGACCACCTGTCAGCTGGAGGGTTCACAGGTAGATATGTGTCAACTCAATTAAGGCTAATCCAGTTTACCTGGCTGAGTAATAAAAACATCAAAGCATCTAAAATACAATAAGATTCTAATAAAACTGACTGCCAAGCTAATTCAAATGTCTAGTAATAAAATATAAACAATATAAATTCCATAGTCTCATGTTGAAATATTCCTACAATTTACCTATACTTGAAATATCACTAATTATTAAAATGACCATTTTTGTACTATGATATATACATTCCCTCGACACGAAGAAAGCCTCTAGTCCCGACCTTGTAAGTCCACGTTTGATTTAGGAAGCTGCCAATATTTTAAGCTATCCACTACAAGCAGTATTTAATCTTTCGCTCACTGCATGTATATTCCCATCATCTTGGAAATTGCTAATGTTACACCAGTATATAAAAAAGATGACCCATCTGCTTTTAATTATCGACCTATATAACTACTGTCAATTGTTGGTAAAATGATGGAACGATGCGTATATAAATATGTTTACAACTATCACCCTGTCAGTCTGGTTTCAGATCCGAAGACTCCACTATTAATCAACTCATATCTATTGCTAATGATATCTTCTCCGCGTTGGATTAAGGTAAAGAAATCAGAATGGTATTTTGTGATATAAGCAAGGCCTTTGACCGGGTTTGGCATCGAGGCCTTCTTTCTAAAATAAGATCGTTGGGTATCACAGAAAATCTTTTTACTTGGTTCATGGATTACATGTACTTAACAAATCGTTGTCAACGTGTTGTTATAAATGGTAAACAATCTTATTTAGCATATATCACAGTAGGAGTTCCCCAGGGATCAATTTTAGGACCATTACTATTTGTAATTTTCATAAATGATATTGTTCATGACATCCATTGTAATATAAAACTATTTGCTGACGATACGCCTCTATATGTCGAAGTGGAGTCGCCGAGTCTGGCCACAAATCTGTTAAATAACGATCTAACCAAAATTCATGAGTGGTCTCAAACATGGCTTGTAAATTTTAATCCTAACAAAACTGTTACAATGACTGTAAGTAAGAAACTTGACAAACCTATCCATCCACCCTTGATCATGAATAACATTTCCCTAACTGAAGTAACGTGCCATAAACACCTCGGTGTATCAATATCTGCTAACGGGCGTTGGACTGAACATATCCAGTATATAACTAGTAAAGCCTCTACAAAACTTAGTTTACTTAGAAACCTCAAATTTAGTATTGATAGGAAGTCTCTTCAAACTATTTATTATACTTTCATTAGACCCCTATTAGAATATGGTGATATTGTATGGGACAACCTAACTCTAGGCCAAAACCAAATTCTTGAAAATATACAGCTAGAAGCAGCTAGAATCGTGACTGGAGCAACTAAACTCACAAGCCATGCTAGACTTTATGTAGAAACCGGTTGGGACCCCCTTAGTGCTCGCAGGAGAAAGCATAAAATTATTCAATTCCACAAGATTGTTCATGATCAGTGCCCTCCTTATCTGAATAACTTCCTACCTGCTCGTCAATCTGATATTCATACTCATAACACAAGAAGAGCTAATAATATCTGTCAAATAAACTGTCGAACAAAACTCTATAAAGATTCTTTTATACCCTCTTCTGTTGATTTATGGAACACACTTCCTGAAAAAATCATATCCAATCCGTCCATAACTAACTTAAAAACATTTCTTAACTCCGACACTCTTTCTGCTCACTCTGTCCCTCAGCACTATTACCACTGCAGAAGCAGACACGGCCAGATCCATCATGCACGTCTAAGAATAAATTGCAGCTCATTGAATACTCATCTGTTCGCTCGAAACTTAGTTGATAGCCCTATGTGTTCGTGTAATCTGTCTACTGAAACTACTGAACACTTCCTCCTCCATTGTGCCAATTACCGGCAGCTTAGACTTCAATGTTTTAATCGCCTTCATCCTAATTATAATGTTAACCTTTTACTCCATGGTAGTCCAGAATTCCCTGTTCAGTTCAACGAAGTTATTTTTGATTGTGTTCAAAGTTTCATCATTCAATCTAAACGTTTCTGAAATTACCATTGTCTTTATGCTAGAAATTCTATTTATCGTCGCGATACTTATAAACACTTTGTATGGCGCAGATTTCGTTAAAATCCTTATATTTGTATTGTTTGTATGTACCATTGCTATAACCAAATAAAATACAGTTTAAACCAATAAAATCCTTTCAATGAATGGAGCACCATACTACCTTCCTATGATATTTTTAATTGATATAAATGACACAGCTTTTCAGACAGACATGTATTTGCACATTGCATGTTTGCCAGCAAAGCTATGTCGTTTTCATGAGTATCAATGTTATTGTGACTATTTACATTCAAATCACAAGGGGTGCCATACACAGGTATTTTGGTACAGCAATGCAAAGGTAGCTTTCTAGCAATTTATTTTTGATCTTTTCAGGTAAATCAATAGTTGGCGAGGATATAGAAACTTTCAAGTGGGAAGAACTCAGATTATGTACCTCAAGAAAATCACATTGTCCAGTTGATTGCCTTAACTGAACCAAGATAATTAGTCTCAACATAACACAATGAAAAGGTCCAATAATTGTTTAATGGTCTAGTGTTTATGTAGAGGATATTCCTTATTTCTTGATGAATAACAATTGACTTCTTATATATCATCAATTGCTGTGGCAACTTTGATATTTTTCATGAGTGCTACAAAGCTTGTCTACAGGAGGTCTCATGAACCCCTGGACAAATTTATTTTATTGATGAGGGGAAAGGGGGTATGTATACATGTATATGCGAGACCCTGCTCATTTTGCTTTAATTAATCCCCATCGGCTCCTGCGGATACGATAGTTTTGCGTTGTGTTGTTCCATCCTTCTGTACTTTATCTTGTCCCTGCTCTCTTACACTACTTGTCACTGGAACTTCATACTTGGGTCATGGGTTCCAAGCCATCCCATGTAAGGCAATTCATCATGTATCAAACTTTGGTCACTCTGACTTGCATTAAAAAAAATATTTGGGCCTGATATGCTGCTCTTTTTATCACTGCAACATCTTAATTAGGGCGTAGGGTCTTAATTGGGGTTCACTTGCATTGAACGTCTGGCATTGCTTACTAAAATCTGCTCTATTTATATTCAAAATGGAACTAGAAAAACATTACAAAATTGAACAGTACATTCATAGGAAAAATCTGACTGTCCAAAAATTTGAAAAACGATGGGTTGATTTGAAAGCACTTATAACGTAACAAATCAAAAAAAGGAAAAACTTGATATTGTTACTTCTAGAACTCTACTACTGTTAAAGTACAGTTGAGTGTAGACTAAAGGTTACACAAAGTGCACTCCGAGTGCACTCCGTTTGGACTTGGAGTGCACTCCGTTTGGACTTGGAGTGCACTCCGTTTGGACTCCAGGTAAACTCGGAGTGCACTCAAGTTTACCTGGAGTCCTATCAGGCCCCAATCCTACCTGGGTCCACATGTATCACATGAACCTGTAACCAGGTACATATATACTCTTATACATTTTGACTCCTTAAACATGTAACAATAAGATATGTGCTACTGTTTTATCTTTGTATATATCATCTTATTATTTTGTTGGTTCATTTTTTGTTGGTTAACTAACAGCATCTAATATAATTGATTTTTTCAATTAGTTAACCCTATATAAATGAATAGATCTGGCAGTTCGTTGAAAATGTATAATAGCATTCCTTTGATTTGAAGAGTTTTAACACGCCACGTCAATTAGTAGAAAATTGGCAATAAACAAAACTGTATTTGGCAAGTTGTTTGTGGTCTCTCAAAATGTAGAGTTTGATTGTGTACTGGACATAACTTGTACTCAAAGTACTAAGGACTGTTTTTAATATATTTCAAATACTTTTCTTCCAACAGTTTATATTTATCTTAACATACAACAAAAAAGAAAGGGTTTTTTTTATCACCTTGATAGCATATTCCGGATCTAATGTCTAATTTTGATTTACAGTTTAACATCAGACTTACATTTCTATTTTGTAAACCAACTTTTTTTTTGTTATGCCTGCCTCATTAAATCCAGGTCATACATGGAGTTCTTTTAACAGTTATATCAGATACATTCCCCCCCCCCCCCCCCCCCCCCCCAACTTCCAGGTCAATATTTACCTGTTTATCAAGCGTGATTACAGGGGTATGGGGAAAAGACAGACTTACACTGACCCCAATAATGACCCCTTCATCCAAGTTTACCTCATAAGGTGTGAAGATCTGGACAGGTGTACACACAGTCATCTAACTAGATAAAGACCCCCTTAATTGTTAGATGGAAACTGGTCATCACACCTTACCTTTACCTAGCCCGAGTTTCCTCTGGCATTGACACCATGTCTGGTATGGTGTCAGGGCTAGAGGAAACTCCGGCTGACCTATACCAAGGTCATATAGAATATAGGTACAGACTTGTGACGGCGGTCGATATCTGACACTTTTGAACTTATATGATTGTCCATTCCTATTACAGTATTATAATATTAAAACAGTTATAAGTCATTAATATAAAAAAAAATATTTGAAAAAAAAATAATTTCAAACTGGTACTATTACTTTATGTCTTTGATATTATAATGGAAGCATGTATAGAGTATTAGAGGTCAATATGTAAATCAACATAGATTAACATAATTTTCATGTTTGAGTTAAGTAAATACTTATCAAACATTCCATACACTAGCTGCAGCGGGCCTTATGCAATTTTTTTTTTAAAGTTTGAACATTTAACTTTATGATTTTATAATTGGCTTGAACAACCATTGAACATTCATGACCTGTATCTGTTACATACAATGTATGAGTGACGCATAGCATGATAGATATTGACTGAATGGGAATAGAAAACGATGTAGTTCCAACAGGTCAGTTTTACAGGTAAATGGTACATAGGTTGCCGTGTCCAACTGCCCTGAGGCAAATTTTACCTCAGGCTCTATAATCTTATTTCCTGGATGAGAACAATGTATACTAATTACGGGTATAAGGCTATAGGTTGGTTTTGGGAAATGGTGAATTTACATTCATTATACCATTTTGAATTACACTGATTTTTTTTTTTTTTTTTTTTTAATCTCTTTCTTTTCAATTAATTTTTTAAAGCAATGTCTTTATATTTTTGAATATAACAAGATAAGAACTGCATCATTTCTTAATTTGATTTGCATTATTTTTTTTTGAACTTATATAATTCAACATTGCCTCTACATACCGGACACCTGCATAAACCAGCCAATACGTTTGGTCTCAATGAATTATGGTTTAGACAGGTTACAATGTAATAAGAAACAGCTTATTTTTACTTTCTAATTTCAGTAAAGAATGACTTCATTTCAATAGAGTTTGTCTTCTTGAACCTGTTAACCAATTTGTTAATGGTTTTACAACTTATCTTGACATTTCCACCTTAATTAAACTGGTATTTCGTTTATACATGTAATTTTGGTCTGATTAAGGCCTCTCAAATGGAGAGCTACAATCCTTTCCTTCATGTCAGGAGATAATCTTACTGTTCTGTTAATTGGCCTGAGGTTATAACACTGTGACCCTGCTTTGCACAGCTTCATCATTTGAAGGCATACTGTGACAGTATTGACACAGGTATTTCTGTGAACTCAGGACAGTACCTGTAGCTGGCTCCTAAAACTCACCTGGCACAGTATCAGGGGTGTCAGGCCAGAGTCAGTCATGCATGGCCAATAATATTAGCAATTAAACAGATACTGTCATTTATTATGGGTAGTCCAGAACTACATACTTGTGTGCACGTTATGTCAGAATATTAATTTAACTAGGTAATGCTCGTAAATATGTACAGTTGTAAATGTATATTTTTCTAATGATACATTTAAATATATAACTTATATAAACTAAAATGATTATTTATTTTATAATTACTTGCCTGAATTGAGTACATATATGTAGAGAATGTCTTATATAAAAAACACATAATTCATTAAATACTGTAAACTTTCAACGTTTTGAATAATCAATAACATAATATAGAGATATTATCTGAACTTCCTTTACAGTCATGATATATGTACAGTAATAAATATTCTAATTGAAATAATTTTCAATTCCTTAATAAACTGAAATAAAATTTACTTACATCTTAATGAAATATGAAATAATAAGCAATTAACTTTCATAGAAACCTGATTATAGCATAAATTGTATAACTGTCTTTTATGGATCTTAATAAATATAAATTTAATATGTAGGCATTATTACCATGTATTAACAATAAAAGAAATATTCCTAGTAGACTAAGCAAATGTTATAGTAATATTAACTGAACAAAAGTAATTTATAAATATTTATTTATTTATATGTAAATTACATTAAAGGCATCAAAGTATTAATATATATATATATGATATAGTCTGATTATAGAACCGGGGTAGGCATGGTGTCTTATAGGACTCCAGGTAGACTTGGAGTCCACTTGGAGTGCACTCCAAGTTTACCTGGAGTCCAAACGGAGTGCACTCCAAGTCCAAATGGAGTGCACTCGGAGTGCTCTTGGGTGTAACCTTTAGTCTACACTCAACTGTACGAGTCTGTGCGTGTATGAAAGAAGTCTTTATGTATGTCTTTTTTTGCATATCTACATGTATAAAAAGTTTTCTTCTGAATTAATATGGCAATATCCTTATCTGAAGTATACCACAAATAGCTATAGCAACACAATACAATTTTTTATAAAAGAGCATGTTCTATCAGCCACATTACACAATGAGATAATATGAAATCGTGATGAACACATTCATTTTATGCGACACTCTAATAAATTGCAAGATTTAATGTATTGTGACGAAACTGCATCTGAGGTATACTTCATGTATCGATAAGCGAATTTTTATTAAGCATATGACAAAAATGTAATTAAATATACACCAATATTATGTATTGCTACATGTATGCATATGTATGGAAGAAAATAAAACAAATTCCAAAACATTCCAAAAAAAACCAAAAAAAAAACCAATCAGTAATATTTAATATTTCTTAATTCATTCACATTAATAACACCTACTACACTTTGAATGCTTTGTGTGTGTCAAATAATCAATGTGTAGAATTAATTCTAACACAAATTCATTATCTGTGAATTCTTGGAAAACATGGTCTTGTTGCTTTTAAATCTATAATCTTGTCTTTGGTCGTCTTTGGTCCATCCTTTTTTGAGGCCACGGTAGCCGAGTGGTTAAGGTGCCCCGACCCTTTAACACTTGCCCTCCACCTTTGGGTTGCGAGTTCGAAACCTACGTGGGGCAGTTGCCAGGTACTGACTGTAGGCCGGTGGTTTTTCTCCGGGTACTCCGGCTTTCCTCCACCTCCAAACATGGCACGACCTTAAATAACCCTGGCTGTTAATAGGACATTAAACAAAATAAACCTTATGGTCCATCCTCAGCTTGTTTTCACTTTCTCTACAGAGACATGAACTATATTTATATTGGATGTGCCTGCTGCATTTGCATTTTAATTTAATGACCATGAAAAAAGTAGCTAGTTGTCATTGTGAAATACAAGCGACTGTAAGTTTTATCTGTACGGTGTATTTCAATCCAACGTTTTTCTTGGCTTAAGAAATTAAAGCCACAATATGCTGTCATTTTCACTGGACATATGTAGTTATTTTTCCAATGCAAGTGTAAGGATAAGAGACATTGTTTTTCCTGTTGCTGGAAATATAATTAGAATCTGTTCATATTTTTTTCTTAGATATGACTGGTCCAGTATCATACTTTGTATGCATGTAATACAAATGGACATCCCAGACTGTTGCAGAATAAAATACAAAACTTTAACTTGGGGAACATTACTTTGATTGCTTGCAATCAAAATATCTATTTGGTTTGAGTTGTTATAATGCATCATGGTGGAAAAACTTACAAATGGATGAAAAGAAGAAAATATAAATGTTATGAATAAATTAAGATCAATATCTGTCCAGTAGTTTTTTTTATTCAATTACTGATATAGCGAAATTGTCAAAACTTAATTGGAAATTTCTAATATTATTCCATCAGTAACTTTACTAATACATACATTTATGTCATTTACGCTACAACAATGCTGCAGTTTATTTTTTTCGGCATAGCCGTATAATTTTTTTTTGTCCCCGGATATAACGCGACAGGTGGCGTTACTGGTCAAGATGAAGTACGTGATTGGTCAATGTAGCGGTAAATACAAAATGCAGATATTCAGTTAAAGACGAAACAAAATTAAAATTGAATGCAAACTGAATAAGTGGATGTATATATCCAAATGACACATTAATAAAATTATATTCCTGATTCAAATGCAGTCTTATTATCACCAAAAATTATTCAAACTGACATAATTTTATTATCCGGGCTAAAACACATTTATTAATTAGTTCTTTAATGTATTTCACCAGCAGTTTTACATTATAACCACCAACATTAAAACTATGCCGTTTATCTTTTTTTAAAGATATTTCTTGTTTCTGCTGTGCAGAACATGCATGAACATCTTCAAATACAGGGGACATAAATGCCATAAAAAGACAGTTAAAATGCTTATCCCTATGCATGTTTTGTCTTATTTCGATCTTGAATTCATTTTTAACACATATTTGTTACTGATAGTGTAGTCTGTTAAAGGGAAGCCTGTCTTTTCGATGATTAACCATTGCTGTTTCTATGTTAAAATTATCTGTGTCATTTACTTCTATTTGAAGTTAGTTTATGTATTATAGATATTGTTACTTTAATTAATAAAAATAATGAATAAAATGGTAGCCGAAAGTGATTATTACGATTGTAATTATTAATTATGTATTGGTCCATACAGATCAACTAATTTCCTGATTAATTCATATGATGTGATATCAAAATCATAAAGGAGAACCTTCGCAACAGATATTTCATTTTAATCCAGATATTGAATTGAGGTGTTGATCCTTCTAGCCATCTCGACTGTCTACTGGTACTTACAATATTATCTGACAATAAGGTCATGTCTGTTAATAAGTCCATAATATTCTTAGAATAATTAAATGTCTCTAACAGTATGCCTCTAGACAACACTTTAATCCAATATTTAATGAATAATTTTAAAAATACCTTCTTTTAATGAACAGACCACTTATACTACTTACCAAATAGGAGACCTACAAATCCATTTTGAGAAATATCCTTCCGGGATTTAACGTCCTATTAATAGCCAGGATCATACCGGCCTCATTTATATGAAATATGACTGCCCTCCCCAAAGGATGTTTCACACCCAATTTGGGTGTAATCTACCCAAACGTTAAGGAGGAGTAGGATTTTATAGCAAAATTTCACCAAAGTTGTTCCCTTTTTTTTGGCCCACCCCTTTGGCCTTAGGGGTCATACAAGCCTAATTTCTATCAAATATGACCGCCCTCCCCAATGATGCTTGACACCAAATTTGGTTGTAATCCACCCAATGGTTAAGATGGAGTAGGGTTTTTAAGCAAAACATTACCAAAGTTCCCCTTTTGGCGCCCCGCCCCTCGGGCCCCAGGGGTCACACTAGCCTCATTTATATAAAATATGACTGCCCTCCCCAAAGAATGTTTCACACCAAATTTGTTTGTAATCCTTTTGAAATAGTGACATGATGTTTGGTTAGATAAATCTTCCTTCAACCCTGTAGGTAAGGCCTAAGAATTGTACCTGCTGCCTTTAATGCATGACGTAAGATGTGACTACAATATGTGATCTTATCTTTATTCTCTCTAGTAGCTTTTCTTCCTAGTGTCTCCCTTGACAATGCTTCACTTTTGACCTTAAATTAAGCGTTCGCTCTAGCTATGATGAAGGCTTTGAGTTCTCTTCTTCTGTAAAAAAGGTAGTTTTTCTGCTCCTGTTTAGTGCTCAGCATTTGGGAGTAGGACGATCTGTTCATGTATTTCTAAATCAAAGTTCAATGTTTTTTGGGTGTTTTAATTGATACGATTCGTTCATATATGTGTTATTTGTTATGTCATTTTGTTTTCACACTATTTTGTGATGACAGATGAGCAAATTAACAGAACTGATTGATTGTGAAAGCTCACATCTACATGACACTTAAAAATTAACTATTTCAATACATTCACATTACCGAACAAATGCTAATTTTAACAGATGCTATTTGATAACTCAAAGTCAATACAGAATTATGAAAAATTTGCATTTATTCCCAGCATTGTACCAAAGTATATATATAAACAACAGGTACAGCTAAGCATGTGTACACAGTTGCCTTGTCTGTCTATATGCACACACACCGGCAATGCAGCAAAAATATGTGCATCGACCAGATACTAGTAGCCGCGGCTTGCTCGAACAGGTCCCATCGGTTAAACATATTCCTTTCTCCAGCGAAATTCTAGGGATTTCTTTTGCCCATTTGGTCATATTTTGTTTTGTAATTGACGAATATACCCTTTGAAATCACAGAAGATTCATTCGAGAGGCCATGTTTTTACAGGTGTGTGGTGTGTTCAATTCAATTAATTTCCAAATGCGGCATAGCATATAGGATTCCAAGATACCTATATAATACTTAATGCATACAAAATGGCGGAGTGCACGGCCGAATTATTTCTGACTAATACTGAACCACACAAAAATTATAAAATACAGGTGACATGTCTATAGTATGCTAATTACACTCTGACTTTGTTGGCATCATATACATATCTTACTTACTTGCTAATTTCGCCAATATTATTGACACACAATAATCATATAAGTTTATACATCGACGGTTTGCGCCAGTAAAATGGTTTGATGTATTTTTGTTCTTAATTAATGAAAACTTTCGCAATCTCAGGCGTAGTGCATAGTAAACGTTGCCATGTAACAGCTGATTTTAATCAGATTGAAACTTTCGCATACTAGAATAAAATTATACTCATCTTCAATATCTTGTTGACATTTAGTACAAAGTCATTATTCTTAAAAATAAGTAAGTGAATGTATCTATCTGTCTCGATAGCTAAATTATGAACGAACTGATATTTACAATCATCTGTCCATGTAATACTTCGGTCTGTCAGTAAAATCTGGACCGTCTGTGTTTGTATCGTTAGCCTTATTTTTTAAAAACAAAGTTTCCAACCATATTTTTTTTACTAAATGAAACAAACTAAATGTCGATAATAAATAATCAACTACACTAGTACCATTTGACCTACAAAAAGTAAACTCACTGGAAAGATTCTCGGGATCTCGTTCATTCATAATTCTAAGTCCTGAAGATTTACAAAGATTTAATAACCTGGTACCGAATTATTTAACACCTAGATCAGGATTTTTTTTTCTTTTGGGAAACAGGCGTCCGTCATCCGTATCAATAACATAGCTAATAACTGATTCTATATGTGACCGTAATCTTTCGTCTTTGTTATCGAAAGTAATAAAATCATTGGAATTACGGGTAAGGCTGTTTAGGTCGCCAATCACGATAACATTCTTAGATTCGGACAACTCTAACAACAGGTTTTCAATCAATGAAAATACATCACAATCATATTTATCATAGTAATTTGATGAGCTAGGCGGGATATAGGTAAACAACAGGACTAAGTCATTAGCACTGTTGGTTAAACATCTATCAACATTGACTAATATAATAGTATCATACAAAATATTGACTACACTGAGTACACTCACAAACTTGATTAAAGTATTACGGATTAACAGCACCATTCCACCACCTTGCGCACATTGTGTTTTTTGACGTGGTACAACAACAACCTCAAACTCATCAAGTTCTAGGTTAAAATTATTAGGGATCCAACACTCTGATTAGAAAATGATGTTATATGCAAATACAGATTTGCGGAATTCTATTAATTTCAGTTTATTCTCTAACGCACCATTAATATTCTATGATAAAATCTTGATATCCCCCTGACACCCCTACAAGAGGGCTACTTTCGATCTATTGACGGCCCCCGGGGGAGTGGCCGTAAAACGCCTTTTCCTCTTACTGTCCCGAAAGGAGGAAAAAAGAACGTCCGTTGTCGGTTGGAGGAGTACCGATGCGTTTGGCGCTGGTCTCTTCGGAATCCTCAGTAGACACAGCGGTACTTGCAGGAACATATAGTTTGCCGTCAATATGTAGTTTGTCGCACACAAGTCGAGTAGCATCTTTCTCAATTTTCATCGGGAACTGTTCATTTTTACTGTAAGGGCTATTACGAAGTTTGCATGCCAGGTTTTTAACAAAAAAGGGGGTCCTTGTAGTAGAGGAAGCGTGCAACGATTAGCCGGGGCTTCCCACGCCTAAACCTACCAAAGCGGTGAACATTACCGAACTCAATCCGGAAGTCGACACCAAGCTCAACGAAGAGGAAATCTCGCTGCACTTAAATGTTCTCCTTCCTCAATGAATCTACGTCGTTGTTCAAAGTTGAAGTATCGGAGGCGGCGCTGATTTTGATGTCACTCAGAGAAGATTTATTGGCATGAACATCGGATTTTACGGAGTCCAACACTCACATTTCCTTGACCGTTTGTCTATTTCACGGATATTACAATGTTCAAGTTCACTGTTTTTAACTTTCACGCCACCGACCTCACGTTCTAATTGGTTAACTTTGATTGAAAGTGCAGATACTGTGCTCTGGAAATTGTCTATTTTACCATTTAAACGTTTGTCCATATTCGACATAAGGTCCATTCATTGTGACCATGCCTACTCGCATTATCACCAAAGAGAACACTATGAGCTTCCTTAACTACGTGAGAGGTAGACACTGCCATCATTACCTTGCTGATCTACCCTTAGGCGCCTCTCTGACAAACAGATCTTGAGTGACGCGTTTTCTATTCACGTGCGGGTCAGCAGGCGTGCTCACGCGTTATCATCTATCTATATTATAATATTTTGAATGATTCCAATATTGTAAGAAAACTACATGTATTAATATTGCCTGTCGTGCTTGTAACATGAAAAAAATATTTGACCTCTTGTTACACACGCTGTGTGTCAGAGTGAATAAAGAAATCTTGAATCTTGAATATATATTACGCAAAAAATTGGAACGCAGCAAACTTCACCGGTTCTATACCATCTTTTGCATGCGCACATACCTATTCTAAAATAGCATTTAAGAAATTCATCTTGTCGTAATCTATTAGACTGATAGCCGCTCGCTCCACGTGTGTGGTATAGATATTTTGAAACGTGTCTGTAAATACACGGATATTAGATAATTATATTTGGAAATTCGGATGTCTGATCAAGTACTTAGATATGCCTGTAGGATAGCCATTGGTCAGATCAAATCATATGTCCTGTCTTTCTCCATTTTTAGGACGAATGTTTTGTTGTATCCTTGGGTATTGCATTATGCTTCAATTTTCTGATCTGACGATTTTGTCGTCTAGATAATTAAGAAAATAAAAAAAAAAAAAAAAAAAATGCGCATATAGTTAACATAATATATATTTGAATCTAAATAGTAATAAAGAATGATATACTTCATCATTCCACCACCAAGTAGTTATCAATCTTTTATTTCCATTATCGTTCTGATCGAGATGTTGTCAGCCATCAGCCTCGTGCACTTGCTAATTAATAAACGACAACTAATATAACAAAAAAAAAACACCGCTTGAATTAAATACATTATATTGTTGGGTTTTTTGTTTGTTTTTTATTCTTCTTTTTTAATATTTCTTTTTGTTGCTGTTGTTGTTGTTTTGTTGTTTTTTCCCATAATCTCAAAACTATTGTAACACTTGTAATGCATTCATGCAGTAATAAAAACAGGACACATTAATAAACCTAACAATAATGTCGCACTACTATTGTCAAATGTTAATATCAAAATAAATACTACCAGATATAACGAGATAAGCCAATTCCCTACTTCCATGAAGCACGAATTAACGCAAATCAGAACACGTAATAACGTAAATCGAAACACATTTTAACACGAAAATTCACGTTATAACGCGAAAAAACACGTAATAACGCATTTTTTTCGTGGTATTACGTGTTTTTTACTCTCGTTATTACGTGTTTCGATCTACCTTATTAAGTTTTTGTTTCGCGTTATAAGAGAAACAAGAGGCCCATGAGCCGTAACGGTCACCTGACTCTAAAAACCCTTGTAATATTATAGTATACATACTCAGTAGCAAGTATGGTGGCACTGTTGGCTATGGCAGCCATCTTGGATTTCGGACTGAGCAAAAAAAATAACAACACTTGGTCAGGACCATCTCAGGATAATTTCAGGTAAGCTAGGGCTCAATCCCACCAATGCAACTTGAGATGTTGCTTGAAATAGATGATGTTCAGCAAAACCCTGACTGCGTAATCATGTTACAAAATGGCCGCCATGGCTGCCATGTAAACGTTTTTACGAGGCTGAAAAATGACAACACTTTGTTGGCGCTCCCCTCCCTTATCATCCTCGCCAATTTCAAGTTCAATGGCATCAGTGGAACAGAGGTCACTTGTTCAGGTAGAGCATCCCATGGTTAAATCATGCATCCTGCGACTGAAATAGCTAGAGATTAGTTGTTTCTTGCAGGGTTTTCTGAACAGTTTTTTCGAGCGCCCTCTTGTGGCTATTATTAGCAAAGGGTGAACAGCTCATCTTTGTCCAGACTGTCAATGTTGTTAAAGATTTTGTATTTAAGCATTGAACGGCTTTCAGTTGGCATTCATAGTCAATATGAATGCCAACTGGACAGAGGCAAATTCCATGAAGCGCGCTAGCGCTTCATGTTGAATTTGCCTCTGTCCAGTTGGAATTCATATTGACTATGAATTCCAACTGAAAGCCGATCAATTCTTATATTTACCATCTGCGATTTTTTATTTGTCATGCGATTTTTGTTTTGAAATTTTCAAATTCAAATTTCCCGCGCTTACCAGTAGCAGAGATCACTTCCTGTTGGCAGTTCATAGGCTGGTGAACTCGCAACTGAATTGGTAGGGTTATATAGTGGCAGTGCCATACAATGGTAAATATACCTGTATGACTGGAAGAAAGACAGGTCTTATAGATCTAAAAGTAAGATGAATGTTGCTACATTAGGATATACTACAAATTAGGGTTCATAAACGATGTACACAATATATATATTTAAATACACTTAATTAAAACTAAGTAAAAGCCAATGCATAACACATTCTAGCTACACATCCAATACACATCACTTATCTATTGTCCACAAAAACACATTCCTTAAATCCTTCGTCGGGTCACTCCTGAACTTTATAGGCTTCTTATTCATATGCCATGCATTCGAGGTTTATCATAAACTGTAAATAATATAATGTTATGTAACATATGAACCAAACACAGTATTAATATCAACAAATTGTAGGCAGGTGGTAGAGATCTAGATAGGTTTTTTTGGAGGGGGCATATCTGATTGTATACAGTGTAATTGTGATGTCTTACCGGTTAGAACTAGCTAGGGGTAATTGTGATAACTTGCCGGTTAGAACTTGATAGGGGTAATTGTGATACTTTACCGGTTAGAACTTGATATGTGTAATTGTGATAACTTGCCGGTTAGAACTTGATAGGGGTAATTGTGATACTTTACCGGTTATAACTTGATATGTGTAATTGTGATACCTGAACAGTTAGATTATATAGCACTTTGCTTTGAGCGGAACTGATTATGACTGTCCTCTATAGACAGGTGTCCTTTGTACAGAGGTGTCCTTCACGGCAGGTTTGACTGTATTATATAATATATATAACTAAAAGTCTTTATAAAAATAATATTCTGTAAGAGCCTTAGCATATAAGCAGTTTCATATATATTGTCTGTTTCCTGATGTTACTACATTAGTTGAGATGTTGATATAGGTCAGCAATCGATAAGCAATATACGTATACATTTGTATATTGTACATGTATATTTTTTTTGTGCATTGCATGTACATGTGTAAATGTTTCAATTTTAAAACAATACAAGCTAAATCAAGTAATGGGTTGAGTTTAAATGTTTGGAATCATATAATAATACCCAGTAGTGATACATAGTGTTCAGTATTTATATATATAAATCTTCCAGTATAATACTTATGATCTGGATACAATATCGAAATAATATCTGTAAAGTACTCAGTACGACTGTGACAGTATAATAAATATGTACATGTACTTCGGTTTACAACTGAATCAGATTTTAATAACTACAGCACTTTAATAAACTAATGTCACAGAACACAGATTAATTGCTATACCCTTGATTATTATTAGCATAAATGTATATTATCCGGATTCAAGTAGAATACTAGCCGTGATGAGGCATTTCCGGTATACTGGTCAAAGTCGCAACAGTGCTTAAGTTGAATTGTACAATATTTTGGCATGAAAGAGTCGCGACGAATCAGACAATTTTAATTTCAGGCCAGGTGTGTGATGAACAGGTGTTGATCTACTCCTATAACATAAGAGGCCGCTGGTCGGCTCTTTTTCTATCGGATATTATTTTGCCGACTGCGACCTCTTATTTCCGAAGCACTAATTCTTTGATGCAGTTTCCGCCCGAAATCCGGGCGGAGCTAAATATGCTTGAAAAAAACTCTTAAGAGGTTGACAGGTCATTACAACGATGTCTACGTATCATGTATGCAATATTTATCCCATATGTATGTCACAGACACAAATATATAGTATAATACGGTGTATAACACACAAAATACATGCCCATGTCGTTGTAGCACTTTTCTAGTCGTTTTTAAAAATGGCTGCCTAAAGGTTGATGCAAAATAGGTGTGTTATTTCAAACGGAACGAAATGATACGGACTTTGTTGTATTCCGCTTGTAGGACAGAGATTGTAATCCATTTTTGTATTAACCGACAAATCACGTGGTATTTCTACTATCACTACCGACAGTATTGTCTGCTTGAGCTCTGCTCCGCTTCGGAAGAAGAAAACTTCATAATTTGTGTTTTTTTACGAAATTATTCTCATTTAATCATTCGATTATGGAAAGAAATATATATTGGACCCTGTGGATTATTTAAATGTAAGTTGACACGCTATGTTTTTTTCAATATACGAACTTTGAAAATTTCATCGTCAGCATCGGGAAAACCAGCTATGGGCAGTTAGAGGTTACACGGCGCCTGTCAAAAGTATCTCGCCGTGTAAAACCTCTAACATTGTTGGAGTAGTGTTGATCTAGACTTCATCAATATGATTTTATTATGTATTCTGTCATTTTCTCTTCCTATTCCATTTCTTTCTCTTTTCTGGATGGTAGACCATAACTCCTTAGATGGTAAGTGGATATATGTATTATGTTATAACCGATGTATGACCACACCTTTTGATTATGGATGACCTAAATATTTTGTCAGCAAACTGTCAGGGACTGGGGGAACACGTTAAGAGAAAGGATATTTTCTCATATCTGAGAGCAAAAGATTATAATATATATTGTCTACAAGATACCCATTTTACAGCAGAAAAAGATAATTTGATTCGCAGCGAGTGGGGATATGAATGTTACTTTAATTCTTTTAAATCAAATGCTAGAGGAGTTGCAATTTTATTTATTAATAATTTTGAATTTAAAATTAAAAAAACAAAATCGGACTCAACTGGTAACTTTTTAGCAATTAACCTAGAAATTAAAAATATGGAATTTACTCTGATTACTGTTTATGGCCCTAATTCAGACGATCCTAATTTTTTTAACCTTATTGATGATACTATAGATATCTTCAGTAATAATAGAATAATAATATGTGGTGATTTTAATCTAGTTTTAAATCCTGATAAAGATTATGATAAGAGTTACAGAAATATAAACAATTCAAAAGCCAGAGAGAAGATCTTAGAAATAATTGAAAACCACAACCTAGTCGATATATATAGAGAACAGCATCCTGATAGCATTAGATATACATGGAGAAAGCCAAATCCATTAAAACAGTCTAGATTAGACTTTTTCCTAATTTCAGAAAATACATTTTTTTTTTGTATTTCGTCGTTAGAAATAAATTCTTCCATAGAAACAGGATATAGATCAGACCATTCATTCCCCAAAATTTGTATGCAACTTCATGAATTTAAGAGAGGTAAAGGACTGTGGAAATTTAATAATTCGTTACTAAGTGATGTAGAATATATAGATGTTGTTAATAATATTATCCTAGAAATTAAAAAACAATATTGCTTACCTATGTATAATATAGACAATTTAGAAAATATTCCAAATTCAGAAATACAATTTAATATCGATGACCAACTATTTCTTGAGACACTTCTGATGAATATAAGGGGAAATACAATATCTCATGCTGCTTATAGGAAAAGATCACAAAATTTAACAGAAATTAATCTTCAAAAATCAATAGAAGAATTAGAAAGTCAAAGTGTTTTAAATACAATAGAAATTGATAAAAAGAAAAAAGAAGTAGAAGAAATCAGAACGAAAAAGATAAAAGGCAGCATTATTAGATCTAGGGCAAAGTGGGAAGAAGAAGGGGAGAAACCAACTAATTACTTTTTCAGTTTGGAAAATAGAAACTTTACATCAAAAATAGTTCCAAAAATTCAGTTAGAAGATGGCACCTTAATTACAAAACAAGAAGAAATTCTAGATAAATCCAATGCTTTTATGAAAATTTATATAATTCAGATGATACTTTAACTGATATAACTCTTGATTCTCTTATTGATTTCGAAAACATCCCAAAACTAAATATGTATGAATCTGATAAATTAGAAGGACTTATAACTATTGAGGAAGCATATAAGACATTAAGCAATATGAAAAATAATAAAAGTCCTGGCTCTGATGGCTATACCGTTGAATTTTTTAAATATTTTTGGAAACAACTTGGGTATTTCATTGTCCGTTCACTAAATTATGGGTACATGAAAGGAGAATTATCTGTAACACAACGCCACGGTGTAATAATTTGTATTCCAAAAAAAGATAAACCACGTCAATATATCAAAAACTGGAGACCTATAACTTTATTAAATATTATATATAAAATTGGATCAGGGGTTATTGCAAATAGAATAAAATCAGTTTTGGACATAATTATTAACAAAGATCAATCAGGTTTTATAGCAGGTCGATACATTGGGGAAAACACTAGACTTTTATATGACATAATGAATTATACTGAAGTAAATGATATTCCGGGGATGGTTTTAATGATAGATTTTGAAAAGGCGTTCGATTCTGTTTCTTTTAACTTCATAGCAAAAGTGTTAGATTTTTTTGGTTTTGGAAATTATATAAAAAATTGGGTACAATTGTTTAACTGTAATGTAGGAGCTTCTATTAATCAGGGAGGGAATCTTTCATCATTTTTCAGAATAAAAAGGGGATGTAGACAAGGGGATCCGATCGCACCATATATCTTCATTCTTTGTGCCGAAATTCTTGCTATTAGGCTTAGAAATAACAAACATATTAAGGGGATAGAAGTTGATAATACAAATATTTTACTTTCACAATATGCAGATGACACATATATACTTAACTCTTGATGGATCTGAGGAATCTCTTAAAGAAACAATGAATGAATTAAATATTTTTGCATCAATTTTAGGATTAAAAATTAATATTGATAAGACAGAAATTGTATGGATTGGCAGTAAAAAGTATAGTCAAGAGAAATTTCTACCTGAACTAAATTTGAAATGGGGAAAAGAAAAATTTACTCTATTAGGAATAGATTTCAGCGTTGATCTACATGAAATGATTAAAATGAACTTTTATAAGAAAATAGTAAAATTAAAAAATATTATTACTGCTTGGAGCAGACGTAACTTAACTCCAATAGGTAAAATTCATTTAATAAAATCATTAATGATCTCCCAATTTAATCATGTATTTAATTAAAAAATAAAAAAAATAAACTCTATTTTATTTGAATTTTTGTGGCATAGTAAAGTGGATAAAATTAAAAGAGATATTATTGTACAAGATCACTCTCATGGGGGACTAAAAATGCTCAATATTCAAAATTTTGTTGATTCATTAAAAATTGGCTGGGTTAAGCGACTGTTTCAATCTTCAGGAAAATGGAAAACACTACTAGAAAAATATTTAGACCTAGATAAACTAATGAATATTGGAGGGAACTATATAGATCTATGCCAACAAAATATTAGCAATTCTTTTTGGAAAGATGTACTTAGGGCTTGGTCAAGATTAGATAACTCTACTAATATGAAAATAGTCAAAGGGAAAGCACTCTTGCATACACCTGTCTGGCATAACAAAAATATTACAATAGGCGGTGGAACAATTTTCTGCTCTAAGTGGTATGAAAAGGGTATTTATGTCATTGGTGACTTCTTCAAAGATGTAAACAACAACACTTTTTTCTCTTTTAATGAATTTATTCAAAAGTATAGCATTAACACTAACGTTTTGAAATATAATGGAGTAATATCTGCAATAAAAAAATGTTTACAACACTTTGAATTTGATTCCACTAATTATAACTTTGTATATCCAGTTTTACCTAGCAATATTGCAATATTTCTTAATACTAATAAAGGCTCGAAGATATTTTATGATATCTAAATTCAAAGAATGATATTACTGTTAAAGGGAAAGAGAAATGGTCTAACGTACTTGATTTCAATTTAAATGATTGGTGTAGTATATATACACTTCCTTTTACAGTAAGTAAAAACTCACGATTACACTGGTTGCAATTTAGAATATCACATCATATCTTAACAACTAATTCATTTCTTTTCAAAGCCAAACTAACAAACAATCCATTCTGTAACTTTTGTAACTCAGAAATTGAATCAATTGTTCACCTTTTTTGGGAGTGTGACCAAGTTCAGAATCTTCTTGAAGGTCTAGATATATTATTAGATGCATTATTTATTCCCTTTAGACTAAATAAAAAAAACAATGCTTTTTGGTAAATATGATGGTGATTAAAAAAATCTATCCTTTAAAGTAGATAATCAAATTATTTTGATTATAAAACAATACATATACAGAAACAGATGTCTGCATAAATCTTTAAATATCAACTCTTTACTCTATTGTATCTATGATCATTATAAGGTCAGAAAATTTTGTATCTCTAAAATAGGGGAAAAAGAAAAAAACAAATGTTTGGTTGAATGGAGAAAATGGGATAAACTTTTGCAGATTATGGAATAATACTTTTTAAATATGTTTTATTGACTTATACATTACATATTTATTTGTATTAAATATTAATAATCGCATACATGTGGTACCTTCTTCTTTTGCTGGAATCCCAGTGTCTGACAATTGCAGTAAATATATATAATTGAGTTAATCTACATTTTTTAGTAAGAAGTCTACCACCCAGTCCTTTCCTCTTTTGGCATAAATTGTGTAAAGTATGATATTTTTTTTTTCTTTTGTACTCTCTTTGAATAAAAATACTTTAAAATATTACAAAGTACTCCCTTCCTTTTCTCCTTCTCCTTCCTTTCTTTCTTCCACCTTTCATCCATCTTCTCTTCCTTCTCCTTCCTTTCTTCTTCTTCTTTATGTATGTCTGTATATGTCTATATGGATTTTTGTCGTTTTGTTCAAGATTAAATAATATAAATGTTATGATTTGTATCCTGTCCACGTGTATCTGTGTTTGTTTTTATCTTATACCATTGAGTGAATAGATGCAATATACATAAATTTGAATGTCAAAAGATAGAATGTAGAGTGAGTGAGTAAGTATGTAAATGTTTCCGAAGTAAAATATATATATGTACCTTTGTATAATATGCCTTGGAAAAATAAAACAAATATAAAAAAAAAATCTTAACAGTTAGAACTAGATAGGGGTAATTGTGATACCTTACCGGTTAGAAACAGATAGTGGTAATTGTGATATCTTAACAGTTAGAACTTGATATGTGTAATTGTGATATATTACCCGTTATAACTAGATAAGTGTAATTGTGATATCTTACCTGTTATAAGCAGATAGGGGTAATTGTGATATCTTACCAGTTATAAGCAGATAGGGGTAATTGAGAGGGCAGAGATCTATAGGTAGGGGTGGGGAGGGACATATCTGGTTGTATCTGGTGTGACTTAGATATCTCACCAGAAAGAACGAGATAGGGATGGGAGGGGGTATAGACTTAAATAGGGGCGGGGGAGAGGGGGTGTAGACTAAAATAGGGGTGGGGAGGGGGTATAGAATTAAATAGGGGCGGGGGAGAGGGGGTGTAGACTAAAATAGGGGTGGGGAGGGGGTATAGACTTAGATATGGGTGGGGAGGGGGTAAAGACTTAGATATGGGGGGGGGGGAGGGGTACAGACTTAGATAAGGGTGGAGGAGGGGATATAGACTTAGATAAGGGTGGAGGAGGGGGTTAGACTTAGATAGGGATGGGGGAGGGGGTATGTACTTAGATAGGGGTGGGGGAGGGGTATTGACTTAGATAGGGGTGGGGAGGGAGAAGAGACTTAGATAGTGGTGGGGGAGGGGGTATAGACTTAGGTATAGGGGTGGAGGAGGGGGTTAGACTTAGATAGGGGTGTGGGCGGGGGTAGACTTAGATAGGGGGTATGTACTTAGATAGGGGGGGGGGGGGGGGTATAGACTTAGATAGGGGTGGGGGCGGGGGTAGACTTAGATAGGGGGTATGTACTTAGATAGGGGGGGTATAGACTTAGATAGGGGTGGGGGAGGTATAGACTTAGATAGGGGGTATAGACTTAGATAGGGGGGGGGGGTATAGACTTAGATAGGGGTGGGGGAGGTATAGACTTAGATAGGGGGTATAGACTTAGATAGGGGTGGGGGAGGTATAGACTTAGATAGGGGGTATAGACTTAGATAAGGGTGGAGAGGGGTATATCTGGTTGTGTCCGGTGTCATTTTGATATCCACCAGATTTGTGTGACGATGAGTTAGATGATGATACTTTTTTTTACTATTTTTTTTTCTTTTTAAAAAAATTCAAGAAGTTGACAAAACAATATATTTATATCAAGATTCAGAAATTTCACCATACACAACCGTTCACTTGCATTATTCTTTTTTAAAGTAAAAAAGCAAAAAGGGAAAAGAAGAAAAGGGGGAAAAAAGAAAAGAAAATCAGAATAAAGAGAGATACATATATTTAATTCGTTACCTGGATAGACAAAAAAAACCCATTAGACTGACATTGATAGTCATGCCTGTTTTATCGTTTTTACATGATAAAAAAATAAAATGGAGAATGAGTTCCATTGATGGCACTTTTTAACCCACGTTGCTGAAAATGGATAAGTTTAGAATATAAAATTACTTGGGTGATGCGGGTACCTGTAGTTACACACATCCAATATGGCGCAGGGCAAAAACGACGAGTATTTCAACTTTATATGGCATTCTGAGTAAGCGTATCCGATAGTTGGCTCAATATAAATGTAATCTTAAGCGATGAGTTAGCGATACATAGAGGTTACACAACGAGTGGTTGTTGGATATGGAATTTATTTCACACGAGTAAGTTATTTTTTCAAAGTTACAAAAGACACGAGCTTTAGCGAGTGTTTTTTGCAACTTTTAAAAAATAACTTACGAGTGTGAAATAAATTCCATACCCAACAATCACGAGTCGTGTGACCTGTTTCTACCACAATAATATCGGCTTGAATCAAAGGGAAACGTGGCCAAGTATAATTTCGCGTATGCAAATAAAGTGTACCGGTGACGTCCGGGACCCGGTGATGTGACGTCATTAGATTATTGATGACGTCAATAACAATTGCAGCTTGGGTCAAAGTTCACCGTGTTAGCCAATCGAAATGCGTACAGAGTTTATACCACGTGTGGTATAAACAGATTGTTAATCAACAGCTGTAATGATTAACTGATGGTCTGAGAGTTGAATAACACGGGGTATTGTGGTAGAAACTGATATTAACATCGTAAGTTTTGGCATGAAGACGTTAACTTTGAGTCTATATGATGCGGGTATTTGATAAGGTAATTTGAAAATGATGCGGGTAACTGCTAAACTGAAGCAGAAACTGCATGTGATTAGCGTAATTGTAGGAAATAACAGAATTACTTGTAATTGTAAGAGTTTGGGTGTCATTTATGCGGCATATATCGAAATTTGTTTGTACTTATAATTACGCTCCACAATCATCCAATGATTAATTTATAATGATTGTAGATTTATTTTTAATTTGAATTTATACCAAAGGACAATATTTTATGAAGGAAACTATTTGCAATAATCACGTGTTCCACGAATAAAATTGTTTGATATATTAGTGATCGCTTCAAGGAAAAATATACTGTACGTTTTCGGATGACTAGCATTATAGTGATTTCGTAAAATTGACTAAGCTATCGTTTGTACATCGCATCAGAGACCTATATACTAAAATATATATTTAAAAAAAATTAATATAGGTCTCTGATCGCATATACATACCCGTGCAGTTTGAATAGCACATCGCACAATTGTGAACACGATAACTGCAGGATGTACACAAACTGTTCTTGGTACATTGTGCGACCACACCACAGTAAAATATCTTGATTGTAATGCTTTAGCAAGATGTTATAGTGTATATCAATAACACATTCGTAATCCATCTGTACTAAACAAAATTCAACAAAACTAAAAAAAAAAAAAAGGTCTTAAATAAAGAATACAACAAATAAACAAATAATGAACTATTCAACTCAAATCTGTTTGACTTGTATACAGGCCTGTTTCGTTTGATAAAATCTATAACAGAAAGAATGGTTCATCTGGTGGATTTGATACAATGCGCATGTTTTCTTTGATTTGCATGCAGGATATAATGATATGTATATGTAACATACACTGTGTAGTTATATTAGGTCTTGAACCGCCCCTGTCAAGCAACGTGACAACGAAAGTCAAATACTCCTTTACTAGTAAAAACTTTTTCATGAAATACTCGTTACATAGTATAATTTAGTTTGTTATTCTGTAGTGTTTTCACTTTAAATACTGTCACAATTAACAATTTCTCCGATATAAAAACAAATAGGTATTCACATACAACAGGTTTCCATAAACTGTGGTTACATATAATAAATGCACACTCACCTCAATGTTATCTTCCATTACATTGAAAACCGGTCCGCGGAATTCTAAAAGACAACTGCATAATAATAAAAACCTATAACTTCAGGTGTATGAAAATAAAATCAATTTGTTTGATATATATAGTTATCGAAGTTTGATGGAACAGAATTAGCCGATAATTATTTTCCCTTCGGTGTCATATTTTCTGATAGGTGGCGTCGTGGTAGAGTAGCACACGTGCTTGTGTACGTGGTATGTGACTGTCTGGTTATTCCCTTTCAGCGATAGTCGCTCCGACAGCGCACGTGGGTTTTTTGTTTTTGATTTAATATATATATAAATTTGAATAATTTTCATTTAGGTGATTGGTTGGAAATTTACAATTTATAAAATTTGTATCGAATGAAATTAGTTGGGATATAAGAAAAGTGAGCTGTGCGAGTGAGTTGATAGCATTGTACATATCTGTCGGCGATTATGCGGTCCTTATCAATAAATACTATTGTTATTCAAGTGTTGAGTCTTTCCTGTCAGAAGGTATGGTATTGGAGGGAAGTATAGATACACAAATTGTAGTACAGCTTGTGACTCAGGGTAAAGAAACAAATTGTCCCGTCTGAATAGCCGATTGTTGCAGGTCAGCAAATCTTAAAACAATGGGATAATCATCAAGAATTTACAAAAAATGTAATCGAAATACAATTAATTAATGCGTTATGAAGATACATGTGTGTAGTAAAAATAGCGAGATAGTACGAGTGCAAAATCATAGAACAGAATAAAAGTAAATGCTTTCCAACATTTTTTCCTCTGAAATAATTTTTAAGCGAATAGTTTACTGAATTATACATCGGTTCTAATGCGTTTTCGATTTAAATGAATTTATACAAACCAGTTACTCTCATCATTATCAAAAGATACCGGCATCTTCGCGATTTGGACATTCTCACTCAGTTACCGTCATCATGCCAAAACTAACAATTTTAATATCAGCTTAATTACACCAAGTATCGCTCACTCATCGCTTAAGATTACATTTATATTGAACCAACTATCGAGTTAAAGTTGAAGAACATTGATAATTCACATCAGTTATTACTCTCCGTTTTCGCCCTGCGCCATATTGGTTGTGAGTAACTACAGTTACCCGCATCAGGTTAATTATAACCCCCTGTGAAAATAAGCAAGCATAGCATATGCTATGCTAAATGATGGTACGTTGTACGTTGGATGATTTTTATAAGTTTGTTCCATAGTGTTGAAAAAAAGTAAAAAGTTTTTAAGTTTTTTTTTTTTGGTAATTTCAATTCTACTCAAATATATTTATCAACAAAAAGCGTAACATGTGAACAATAAATAATTAACAAATGTGTATCATTCAACCAACAAACGACTAGACAAAGGCAAAACATTCCGGATACATATATAAACCTTCATTAAAACTTGAAGGGTATACATGTGGCCTTGATTTACATATTGGGCTTTCGGCCATGATTATTGGGCCTTCGCGGAATGCTGGATATAGGCACCGTCAGAGTCAGACATCAGCAAGTCGATTCGATCGCTATCAGGCTATATAAGGACATACACATAGATTTACGTCACCGGCCTGTTATCCATAATGCATTGCGAGGTCCAGCCATTCGTCTAAATGAGATGTGATCACATGATCTGCTTTACTACACAGTTACTAGCACCAGTCACCTGTTTCATTCATTAGATAATGATTTGTAAATAATGTTGCAAAAAAGTGCAGTGGGTAAAAGAATATGGCTTATCAATCGGTAAAAATTGTCGAAATGTTAGCTATACACATAAATTCAATATTCTACCTTTGGAATTTGTAACTTAGATGTTAGCAAAGACACAAAAACTGGTATCCAAATTCAGTCAATTTATTCAGAAAAAATCGGGAATTGTTTGTTCATTTACTAGTTCCCGAACACTGGTCAAAAACTGCAGTAATATTGTTTTGCTAGCTGTTTTTTTATTTTCTCAACTTTCATTCTTGTCCCCCATTCATCTTTTACACTTTCAGGCATCACTCTCACATTCTCGTCAATCATCGCAATCAATTCCTGTATCATTCTCAGTTACGGGGAATTTTCTTACTTTGATTTAAAGAATATTTTTTTATAAGTTCAAAAAAACAATTGTTTAACGCTTTTAAAAGTTGTGAGTTGTTGACACATTTCAATTTTACTATCAATCGACTTAATGTTTCTATTAGAAACACCTAAAGGCCCATGGCATATCAAATTATTGAACGAGTTAAATAAATTCCATATGACATAGCCACTCATGTAAGATCATCCTCTCTATATATAATGCATGTACATACTAGGTTATCTATTGTAATTGGGGGCTTCTCGGATGGGATTCTCTCACTTCAAAATGTCATGTCACTTTAATTTATATACGGCCAATTTCTAGCTGGAATTCTGGTATTAATTGTAAAATTGCTTAATTCTCGTGATATGTGTGTAACGCGTGTTTGCACGATACACGCATTGATTGACACGTGTCCTAGTACAAAAATACATGTACATGTATATGTGAATACATTATTGATAACGATTTCGGTGCTTTATTTTCTCAGTCTTTTATAAAAACGTGTAATTCCAAAGGTGGAATTGTTTATAATCTTGTAAACTTTACTGATACAAAATATTGAACAATAAATTACATAAATGAATTACCTAGAAAAAAACAAACAAAACATGTTTATGCACGCAACACGTGTTTTTTGCCTAGTAGACCCGTATACGTAGTCATTTAGTCGATTGGCCGAACATCGCAATGCATTATGGATAACAGGCCGCTGACGTAAATCTATGTTTATCTCCTTATACGTGTATATAGCGATCGACTCGACCTGATCAGCCAATTTAGCAAATCCCCACTCCCACTTTGGATTTAACTCTTATTACTTACCAAGTTCAAATTCTTTCAACGCTTCAATTGCTATAAATTAAAATATAGCAGAAGGGTGTAGACTAAAAGACATATTATACATGTGTGTACTTCATGTAGATCTACGCAGTGTTGGATTTTCCCCGGAGTTATTTTTAGCTACTTTCTCTATCGGGGCGCACATACGCATGTGTTTAGCAGAATCTGATAGCAACTGGTGACATTTCAGACTGCCCTGTTATCATTGTTCATAAGGTGTTTCATTTGATATATATATATATATGAAATAGTGATAAAACAAACAAACAAAAGCACAAAAATGTCTGGCCTTGGTGTCGCGGTAATCAAACAAAGATAAAATGTGTTCGCATATGTGTGTTACTGACCCGGACGTAGTTACGATAGTTTCTAAGTTTAGAATAAGAGTCATCAGGCAATGGATGATTTTGCCGTCCGCTGCTCAGCATAACCTAGTATTTCACCCCTTCTGTTTTGAGTATTAAGGTAAGAAGGGCTAGGGGCCAGTGAATCGTGTAATGTACATTTGTATGTACATAATGAGTAGAGTTTTATACTGTACCTCTGTGTAACCAATGTTATTCCCTTCAGTCAATTTCACAATCACTTTGACATGTCTCGTTCTTTAATTGTTAATTCTAATTGTAAATCGTAACCAATTTTAGTATTGATATAGTATAAAGAAGTTAATAAATATGAAGAACTCATGCGCACAAACTGTAGTTTTAAAACGTTTTCATATGCTTTTGACATTAAGGCGTAGAATTCACAGGTACTTGGGGGTAACCAAGTACCTGTGGTAGAATTAAGTTCGCCCGTTACATTTATCTCAAGTTACATATCGATACGAATCAGGGGTCAGAATAGTTCTTATCTTTATTTCATGCACTCACCTTGTCAATCAATATACACTCGATATACTACATGTATATATTGGGTGTATTGACAGACAAGACAAAAACTATTATATCTATATGAGAAGCCGACCGCGTTTTAATTGTTGCACTAAATCGTACCGGACCAGTCATGTGATATAAACCAACACATAAAGTCCTCCCCTTAATTAGTACATAGCATTAAGGATTACATCTTGTTCACGAAAATATGACAATAACAAAGGTAAAATTTTTGGATAAAGTAAATATGATTATTAAAGGAACTATTACCCTCGATTTTAACCTCGCATTGTTTACATTTCTTCATTTTTTTTAGATATCTATCATAAACAGTCGCAGTGACTTTTAATTTTTGTAATTAACAGAAAGTGTTAGTTTTGTAACATACTCTTAGAATATACAACGTTTTGTATCCTTTTCTCATAGTGTTTTTTTTTTAACCATATACAATAACATGTAGTCCCTTTAATTAAATACACGTACATTTTATTTGGATTTGATGCAGATAACAGTCACCTTTCAATTGATACGGACATCTATATACGCCGTCTGCGACAGGAGGTGTAAACAGATTGGTTTGATCACTGGAATTACTGGTTGACATTAATTTAAGTTGTAATTACTTCTGTGATGTATGTAGGGTTTGGTGATGGATCTTATGGCAGTACACGACTTCCTTCCGGTTGCGCAATGTACTGAATATTATTGGCACTACAAAGTAAGGTTATAAAAAACTCACACTGTCTTAACATAGGTTTTTGACAACTATTTATAGCTTTGTCCTATCAGTTGACATGATACTGAGGGAGTTGCACTAGCTTGTATCATGAATTCATTCAAAGTTTTAAAAGCACAGTTAAGTTTGTATATACATAATGTTCAAAGAGATACTTAGATGGTGTTCATAAAGACGATGGTTTGAATTTCCGTGGACGGTCTATCTAGCACAGGTTTAGCCCTTTAAAGCAATTAACACTTGGTGTAGAGATCACTTGTTCAGGTAGAGCATTCCATGGTTAAATCACCTGACTGAAATAGCTGGAGATTAGTTGTTTCTTGCAGCATTTCTGAAAAGTTTTTTTCGGGTGGCCTCTTGTCCAGACTGTCATTATTGTTAAAAGATTTTGTTTACCTGCAACATGTCGGCCCTTTCACGTCGATATTCTAGAGCTGGTAATCCAAGAATAAGTAGTCTTTCTGGATATGTTTAAGGCAAGGATGTGTTCAATTTGTAACCTAAAGTTTAATATTTATTTGATTCACATAAATCAATAGGATCATAAAAGGCCAAACAACGCTCCAATAAGCCGTATCGGTATGCAACCAAAGTTTTTCTTATTATTTGTGTATTTATTTTTAAAAAGGAAATTTATCTTAAAAAATATAATGAAATAAATAAATAAATATAACGTATGATATTGTGTGAACAAGTGTTTATATCAACTCAACTCTGAAATTATAAAATATTTTCTAAATACTTAAAATCAGAACAGGGGCAGTAATTGGTGATGAAAAATGTAGTGTATTTAAAACATTGTTACTAGGATGGTAAATGAGACATACCAGAAAAATTCACAACAGTTCGGCAATTTAAGTAACATTTGTTTATGATCTATTGACACAAGACAATATTTCCATGGTTGATAAAAGAATCTAAGGGATAATTTGCTGCCAAAAACATATAGAGGATCTTACATGAGTGGCTATGTCATATGAAATGTATTAAGCGAGTTCAATAATTTGATATGCCACAAGCCTTTTGGAGGGTTTCATATCAAATTAGCAAACTAGTTAAATAAATCGCATATTATATAGCCACGAGTGTAAGATTATATTTATCACATAACTACTATTTTATGAGAATATAAGCAATCAAGTTTCCGTCTACCCAGATACTTATGCGACGTCAGAAATTTATTTTGACGTCTTTATAGTGTTATTACACATATGTGATTTACAAAATTTATGTCATGGCCTTTAACTATATAAATAAAGCATGTATCCAACTTGCCGCTAGTATACATATGTAGTTAGGCGAACAATAGTCAGAAGAATAGACATAAAATCTTGATTTCACACATATCAACACGGAACTCCTGGTAAAAATTTAACAATCAATGCGGTACGAATGCAAGGCACTCCTTTTCCCAAATAATTACAAATTTGCAAAAATATCCCCACAAAAAAATCTTCGGGTTACATATAGAAGTTCGAAATCCGGATTTTATCACTTTTCTTTTTCTATATTTAGAGACAACCACACATTTCCGTTCCATTTTTAAACGCACATGGTTACATGGTAAGTACTACCAGTTTAGGGATTGGTTTTCTTGATTTTGCCTCTGGCTCTCTGTTTTTAAGTGTATTTTACACCGTAATGTAGAAAACAGTTATTTGCTCGAATATAAACTTTACTAGTTCTACCTAATGTGCAACCAATTTCATATAATTTTACCAAACCGGTGGTAGGTAACCGTGTGGTCGGGTAATTACCCCACGCCAATAAGGCCGACGCCGATCCAGGAAATAAAATTCTGATTATATATATATATATATATATTTGAATGACAGTATACTCACATATAAATGTAAGACATATCTGAAATGTGGCGTTCAGCTGTAAGTGTATATAAGAGGAGAAATGGCCTGTGCATTTGGGAATATTGTAGTAACCAACCACATTGATTGTTCAAAGCGAAAGTAGGAAACCCGAGTCCTTGGTCGTTTTCGTTTCCGCGGCCCAAACGGTTGGATCAGTCGGACCGGTGTTGTTCGTTTATGAAATAAATACTGACCTGGTGATTTTATACTACATGTATGTTCATACGAGCCTCGGCAAAGACTTCCAAGGCCTGTATTAACATTTGCAGGTCCGTCAAGAGTCGTGTTTGAAGTATTACATTTGAAAGCTGACGAACCGTTTTGTCCACATAAACCAACATGCCCCTGGATGCAGGCAACTGAAACATAAGCGTTTTAAACAAATTAATCACAAATGAGTGTACATGAATGTTAAAAAAATAATTTATCAAGTGAAATTCAGACTGTTTGTACGTATAGGATCGCTGAAACCGAGATGCATAACCTGTATACATAAAAAAAAAAAATTAAAAAAAATACTCCTTGATTCTACCCTAGATATAGAGGCTATCTAACAATTTCTTCAGTAAAACTAAATATAATTCATTCGTGCAGCTATTATTTTGATATTTTTCACGCGTGCGCACTGGAGATACTGTTAGACATTCTGTTTATTACATTTTATAACAAAATATTCCGAGTCTGTTTTTAATTTTCCCAATTTGTCGTTTGTAAGCACTACACTGCTTACTATTACTAAGCAGTGTTTTGATAGGTCAAATAAAAAAAACCCAGTGAATTAAAAAATATAAAATATCACTTTTAAAGAATGAATAATGTTCGATATTTTACTGATAAAAATGTAATAAAACTCAATTTTGTCATACTGGATTATCGGAACATGTCAAGCTCTTATTCATACATGTATATGTATTTACACCAAAGAAAGAGAAAAATCAAGATTTCCCGAAAACACGTCCTGCATTTGCAGTGCAAGTGCCGATATTACATTCCTGCGTACTGCATAGTAATTGAGGAAACACGATCTTCAATTGTATTGCTATCCCAATTTTTTGACAATTTCTAACAAAACCTCAGAAAGAAATGCTATACTTGTTTTGACCGCTGTTTATGATGTCCATTGATGACAAGTAGATCGTGAATGATGCAAAAATTTCAAAAAGCACGTGTTTATATTTACATAGTAAAACAATGATAAAGTTTTAAGTATTTAAAAAAAATTGTATTTGATTATTTTTTATTCAAATGCCTTTAGATTTATGTAAAGTATTAACATATTTTGATAGTTACACATATTGTAATATTGTAGAAATATTTATATTTTCATTGTACTGTATTACAAGTCTTCAATATGCGAGTGTTTATTGGGAAAAGACGTCGAAAAATCTGTTATAACTTGTGCCTAATCCTTTGTAATAAGTTCAACAATGAATATGTTTCAATCAAAATAAAATGGTGCACTTGCATGAATGCATTTTGCATTAGTGTTCATTTTGTCACGTGATTGTCTTTTACGAACTGATACGGTGGGAATGTGTAATATAAAATGGGTAGGAAATAAATCAAGGGAAAATTCTTCACACTGTGCCCGACTTTACAATTGTAATAGAAAATATTAAGTATTTCCATGGGGAACAAAGCTTGTCCATGGTCTATCAATTGATCCAGATTATCTGTAGCCACACTGCAGTCATAAAACATGGATTTATCTGAAAACAAAGAAATCCAAATACAAATCTCGTATATGCTTTTAGAAGTGCCGCTCAGTTACATGTAGGCACTCATAGCGATCATCAAATAGCATTAAACAGAAAAAAATATATATCTAGATACTATTATGAAAGACCAAGTACATTCAAATTTAATACACTTTTTAATTTTGTAGTAGACGATGAATTGAAATCACTTGTGAAATTAATTAAAGAAATAAGTATACGACTCAACAATATTTAAGATAATCTCTTGCTTAACAAATGTATCGATGTATTATATCATATGTCCTGTACAAATTTTGTATGTATATAATTCTCTACACTTTATATGTTTATGAGAATAAAATATTGTCATTGTCATAAAGTCAGCTACTCGCCACACACGTGTAGCGACAAGCATTTAGCTACGCACAATTTAACTTACCGAGACATCGTCATTTTTGTGAAGGCTGGTTTTGTTTATCCATAGATGTTTACATATGCGCTACGCTTCAAAGTTAGTCTTGAAGCAAACTTGAACCAAGCCAATAAGTTTAAAAGCATATACGTTGTTTTTCCTGTCTTGATTGGCGTCCGCCATGATGGCGGTTGGTAACTACAGTAACCTACCACCGGTTTGGTACCGGATATATATACACATGTATATATATGTATTATCATTTGTAACGAACCACTGTGACTCGTGTCCCATGACTAAGCCTCGAACCCACGATCTATGGTGGTCCACCTAATGAGTGACTTATGATGAATGTGTGTCCTGTCGGTTTTTTTGCTAGCCCGGCAAATCCAGACACCAAATCAAATGGCCAGATACAAAGACAAAATAGCCTTTATATTAATATATCTTAAACCATTTTAATTCGATTCAACCAATTACACATTAATTTGAGCATGTACAAATCAAATGAAATAGAAATAAGTGAGTAGAGCAGATATAAAAACATAAAAAAAAAATCTTTAAAAAATCTTAAAAGCCAAAATATAAAGGAAAGTTCAGTAAACAATTCTGTTGTGAAATTGAATCTGGGTAATGTGTTGTGCATGTTAAGCTAGAGAATTTACACACATGTAGTGTATACGTCCTCATAACAAATAGCATGTAACTAAAGTAGTTTAAATGTAGGCCGAGAGTCCACTCATTAAGTCAATAAGCTTTTAAAGTTACTATAATACATTTGTCAGCAATGTATCATATTGAAAATTAATATTAAAGTAAGTTAACCAGAAAATAGGTACGTGAGTAACTAACCCGTGTAGACTTATTCCAGGTGTGGATCCGGTTACCTGTGCACGTGCGTTGCCATTCACTCCAAACGTTCGTCGGCTCGTAAACTTTTCTCAAATTTTCATTTAAAAGTTTTTGCCAATTAATGATCAGCACCAGTCATTCACTGACATCAACTACTTGTCATAAATATGATGGTTATATACTGCATGTATGCTGACCTAATATGGGAAGTAGTTCTTAGTGTCATGATCCACAAAGTTCGCGGTGCAAGGGAGGTTACTCTAATGTGCAATGTTCTCCGAGTCCGTAATCCGCATCGTTTATATATTTTGTACACATTCCGTACGCAGGTAAGATTTAGAGATAATTCCGATTCCTGGTAAGTAATCACACGAGACAAGCTTTACGTCACACATGATCATGGCACAGATACTCTTTAATCATTCCAGGAAGAGTTACATCCGGTAAGCACAGACTGTTATTGGGAATACCGGAATAACATACACGTATATATGGGCGTGAATGGGATCTATAAATAGAAGTACTTCACCTTCTTCTTCCAATACGGAGACAACTTCCCCGGGGGTTGTAAATTCCCCGACGGTAGCATACTGGCTGAAACCATACTTTAATAAACATTAATTTTGCAAATGCACTGTTTATAATCATTCCGAGTTTGATGGAGTTTTTCTTTTTTTCTGGTTTTTCTTTTTTTTCTTATGACGAATTACTTTCGTATGAATTTGTTTGTGCTTACGTGGATCTCTAAGAGTCGGACTAGGTGAGGAATTATTATTTTCTGTAATAGAAACACAGGTCATATTAAAATGTTAACTGGCCGGGATATGATTTAGTTATTGGGTTGAAGAACTTACATGTACATTGTATATATATATATAGATGTACACTACCGAGATTTACGTTTTGAATTGGTCGAAATATCAAGGAAGTATATTTTCACGACATTATTGTATTTCTTCCTCGATATGGCGATATGTTTACTTAAGCGATATCGTCGCACGAATGTATGAAGCCATACTCATATGTTATTGATTGTTGATATACATGTGTATATTGTAAAAGGGATTGGTTGGATGTTTTTTTTTCTTCTGAAAGAAATGATAGGCCTGTCTTATAACTTAAAAAGCACGCCTGGCAACGTACGAACATCAGTATGCACGCAAATCAAAATATTTTATTTCATTTTCATAGAAACAAAAGTAAAAGTTAAAAAAAAAAATATAATAATAATAGTAATCTTATTTCCTGTTGGGAATCACCTAGTATTTGACATGAAGTATTCATAAAGGTGATTTATATCTGATGATGTTGTTTTTTATTATGTACAACTTCAACTTATTCTCTTTCATTTTCTTAACACAAAATCAGTGTATAGAGAGAACATATTTCCAATATCAAAAATAATAATAATGAATCATATATAGATATATAAAGATACACATAAGTACTGCTCTCTGAATGGATTTACCTTATATAATGAATTCCAAGAACGATATGAAATAATGGCACAGTAACCCAATTTTTCATAACTGAAAAAAAAAAAAAAAAAAACTACTGAATAGTTGATACCCGAAACCGGAAGTACAAGTGTATACATTTACGAGTCAGCAGTTATATATAAACGGCAATGAACAAGGGAAACTGTAAATCCTGTCATAGGATTCACAGTGGGGAATGTGATAATTTCTACTTCAAAAATACATGTCTAAATAATAAATTTAGTCGTGATAAAGAGAATTACTGCCAATTTTCCTATATCTATTTTCAAATTTCCTCTTTTCCTACTTTAGATTTTTATTTTTATATTTCTACGGGATGTCATTGGTTACATCCCTGTGATTATGGAGAGTATATAAGACATGTTCACATGTACAGCGGTGGGACCTAGAAAACATTTTAGAAAACTATAACGTGTGACATTTCACCTAAGAGTTACATAATTGTGTTAGAAAGTAGATAGTCGGTGACATATATTTAAAGATCATGATGTTGTAACCCGATTCTTCTTCTTCTTCTTCTTCTTCTTCCCTCTTCTTCTTCACTTTACAAAAAGAAAAAAAAGAAACTGAATGCGTATACATTTTTAATTGATCGAAGAATTTAGGTATTCAACTTTTTCCACTCTACAATTACGTACATTAAAAATAAATTACTGTGTAAATGAAAAAGAAAATAGATGTTTGAATAAGAATTCGAAAAGATTCATGTCATTCATACATCGCGCTGTTGCTGCCTTTTAAATGAATTTGATGAATTTGTTTTCTGTATCATTTCAGATTTGATTCGATGTCCTTACAACGAGCGATGGGTATTCATGGGAAATGTGTTTACCCTCGCAATCTTATATAGCGGCTTTGGAAGAGAAGTGATCCTGAAGGGATGTTGCATAGTCCGTTTATTAGGATATAAACGGCCTTACAAGCGAAAGCCTTCGGTGAAGTTAAAACATTTTAAAGAGTGGTTTCAGCTGTGAAGAACACGGTTGTCTCTACTCAAAAAGGACAGCCAATCCCATTACGACCTTGTTACTTCCATTTTTTCCCATACTGAACACTGATTAGTACTTTTTCATTTGTTATAGTTATTTTGCTCAATACGAATCTAGTCAGTGTACCTGTGTACGAATGATATCGGATGCGAGTAGTTTTGTGAATAGTGATATATGAAATTGTCTTTCGTGTGTTGATTGATCAAAACGTGCATTTGTTCGTTTTTGAGATTGCATTCGATTAGTACGCTTAGCATTGATAAAAGAATATTGATGAATAATAAGAATGTGCTTGAATATCGATTGAGAAAGTAAATGTTGATGAACAAAGATATCGAATGAGAAATTGGTGATGTTCCTGAATATCGGATGAGAAAGTGACTGCTGATTGGTAACAAAAGTCTACTTCCATGTGATATTTTTTTTTTTTTTTGTTATAAACATTTGTTTACATTATAACTCGGTATTCACATATTCGTGGACTTTTAAGTTTTATTGTGTATGTAACTTAGTATTTATTTAGTAATATGAATTTTGACGACAAACAAAGCTCCCTAAATCTGTCGGGTCCGCCATTAACGTTGTCAAGTACGGATCGTTTGACTGGAACTCTAGGGAATCTGAGTTTGTCCAGCTCCCTTGGGACTCCAGAAGATACACCCGAATTTGTACAACTTGATCCTTCGTGTTACTGTGTTCACTGCAAGCTTGTTGTGAGAGAAGCATTGCAACTTTTGTGCGGCCATCATGTTTGTCTACTTTGCCTTGATCCACTGTTTGGTGATGAAGACGTTAAAATATGTTCTGTCGATGACTGTGGGTACCAGATAAGCAAGTCGGAGGTAAGTTTGTAAAAGTAAAGTATATAAGGTCGCCTTACTACCCCAGACTAGTGGGAATTTCCCTTTAGCCTAGAATGGGCAGGATATTTTTCATTACTACTTAACAAGTTTTGGTGATGTTGTATCACCATTATAAGTAGAGATTAAACGGCAAATAAAAAATCGTGTCCTTATTTTAAGTCGACAATGATTTATAGTCTTTTCAAGACCCAGCTTTGGTAGAATAAAACTGTCTTCATAAATAGAAGGGTTCGATTAAGTTCCTTTAACAGAATTGTGAATTTCATTTCCTTACGGTTTTCCCCTGAGAGAGGGAAGAAGGGTGTATAAAGAGATGTAACAAGCGTCATTTTTTTTTATTAGAAATAATTCAAGCTAGCTTCGTTTGACTTATAACCACATATTGGTGTACTCGGCGAAAATGGGTCAAATTGAATGACATTTACTTTAAAAGTAGAACTGATGACCATTATGGTCCATAGGCCTCTTATTTCTGTTAAAATAGTACATGTATTGTTTTGAGAATTTATATCTCTGAGCGAAATAATCAATCGTTTTGAATTTAGAAAAAAGGAATAATAAAAGAACTGTTTGAGGACACAAAGTCGTAATCTTGTAAAGACAAATGAAAAAAAAAACGAAATGACTAGCAGAATCGTTCGCTACCTTGATGGTGTGATAGAGAAATCTTCAACACTCGGACGATACTCATGGTTGTCTGACCCGAAATTATGCCGAGAGTAAGGCAATTAAATATTACCCCAAGGTTTGGAGATTTCTCGGCTACGTCCTCAAGGTAGGGAATTATTATTTTCTCCCATCATACTATTTTATATCTAAAATGATATTGTAATGCGTCATGATGTCAACCCTGACGTGATTGAATTTCGACGTGACGTTATTGAACTGCCGCTGTGACATTACTGTGTTGTTGCAAAAAAACTTTATTTGTCATACCCTAGCGGGTGACAAGAGATATCACACCCTAGGGGGTAACAGAGATATCACACCCTAGGGGTTGACAGAGATATCACACCCTAGGATTTGACAGATATCACCCCTAGGGAGTGACAGAGATATCACACTCTGGAATTTGACAGATATCACCCCTAGGGGGTGACAGAGATATCACACTCTGGGATTTGACAGATATCACCCCCTAGCGGGTAACAGATATCACACCTTAAGATTTGACAGATATCTATCGCCCCCTAGGGGGTGACAGAGATATCACACTCTGGGATTTGACAGATATCACCCCTAGGGGGTGACAGAGATATCACACTCTGGGATTTGACAGATATCACCCCCTAGCGGGTGACAGATATCACACCTTAAGATTTGACAGATATCTATCGCCCCCTAGGGGGTGACAGAGATATCTTGAACAAGTCAAATTGGTGACAAATCTGCAAACGATGGGAGAAAGTACATTGTCATTAAGGCATATCGAGTTAAATGACGGTATACTTATTATTTTCGACTGACATGATCTTAATTCTGACACCGTCATAATTGTATTTCAGGTTTTTCCAGATACATTCAAACGTCGAGAGGTTCTGAAGCAGAAAGTTTACTGTACATTTAGGTCCCGAGGTTGTGACGCGATTGCGGCATGGAAAGATTTAAAGGTGACTCTACACAAGTTTGTTTTAGAATGGAAAGAAAACATTGTTAGATATATTAATCTAACGGTTTTATAATTGTAAAATATCTTTCTTCGTTAGGTTGTGTTTACACGGTGTGAGTAAAGTCCTTGGTTTAAAAAAATGACTTAATATTTTTGCTTAATGACAAAACGTAACGTTCAATAAAATCTGATGATTAACGTAATTGATGAATACTTAAACGTTATCTATTACAGTAGTAATGAAGTTTATGTATGTTTGAATTTGTAGAATCACGTTACCCGATGCGAGTTTGCACTGGTTCCATGTGTGAGGGCAGCCGAAGGTTGTACAGCGTTGCTGCCCAGAGATATGTACGATTCACACGTCAGAGAGACGTGCGACTTCCTACCCGTTACATGTAACAGTTGTCAAACGGTTACCCTGAAGGGTAAATTCCAGGTATGTCAACAACAATATCCCCATTCCTTTATACAGGAAACACCGGATGACAGGTTTTGAGATCATCATACCAATTAATATCATCATCGAAGAAATAACACGAAATCCTACTGGAATCTGCGTTTTAACAATATTCTTACATTTTCCATTTTCCAATACAATTAAACCGCTGAGATCATCAATCTGTATAATGTATGAATTCGGAATCAGTTCCACTTCATCACGAGAAGCAAAAACACTCCTGCACGCAACTCGCCCACGGAATGACCGCCCTGAAATGGATGTTGAGCAATACAAAGCCATAACAAACAACATTTATACTGATTAAATGGTCACTTGTCACATATTTAATATCTTTGGATCATGGCTTTTTACAAAAGTGTAAGAAAGGGCCACGAAGTGGCCAAATCGGTCCTATCTCAAAATAGAATATGGATGCTACCACAACTACAAAAGGTTGGAAAATCGTTAATTCTGTTATATGTATTATATAACAGAATTTTATACAAAACATGGAATCATAGCAAAAACTGGTGATTTCTGCTCTGCCATCATCGTTCGAATAGCATACCCTCAAAATCAAATTACAAATCTGTATTTCGATAGGCCAGTCATCTTTGTACTAGTGGATACATATATTACAACGACCCGTTTACACATTTTGTTTGGTATTTGAGAGATTTAATAGAATCGCATTTTATGGGAAAATGTTGAAAATAACTGAATTGATAGTTTCTGTAGTTTAGTATTGTGTTAATTTATATATAATATGTAAAGGAACTAGTCAATTATAAATTGAACGGATTTATGTATATATAAGTTACACGTTTTACTGCTTTATTATTTTTTTTATATTTGTTTTATTTTTTAAGACATTTTCAATACATAAATGTATAAGAACCACACACACACAAACACACATCAATTCCAATTGGTATGGTTTGCCTGTCATCATCATCATCATATTCATCACCATCATAACCTCATCATCATCATAGTAATCATCATCATCATAGAAATCAACATCAAAATATCATCATCATCATCATCACCATCATAATCTCATCATCATCATAGCAATCATCCAAATCTCATCATCTTCATTGTACTCTTATCATCATGCTAATCATCATCATCATATTCATCACCACCATAATCTCATCATCATAATCATCATCATTGTAATCTTATCATCATACTCAACATCATACTAATCATCATCATCAATTAATCAAGGAGATAAATAAAAAAAACCATACATACTCCTATACTTGTATATATATTCTGATACAATGTCATACCCACATGTACCAGAGAGAGAGAGAGAGAGAGAGAGAGAGAGAGAGAGAGAGAGAGAGAGAGAGAGACTTTTCAATTGTTATTTATTCAAGTGGTACCATAAACATATAAACTCCAGCATCCAGCAGCTCAAGCAAGCATATACAAGGTATGTATATTTACATACATAATAATATCATATATTGGCACACTAAATCAAAATTGTAAAGAAAATTAACTATCACATAGTTCAATAAGTTTTACTGCTTTATTATAGTCTTCACCACTTTTCAATGTCACATGTGTCATTTAAAAAAAAAAACTCAAGAATTTCTCAATTATCTTCAAGATCAAAGGGGTCGTATAGTTATTTCCTGATATGTATGACCTTGGTCGACTTTAAAGGTCACAGAGACAAATAGTGAAACATTCCTTTTTGAACCATCTTCTAATGTTATAAAGACCAGAGTACCCATCTATGACCAGTAGGTACCTGCTATGGAGTGATATTAAGTTTCCTTATATCAAGGACCTTGACCTGTTAACAGCTTCAGTGATCTTCTTTTCAAGTTCCAGAAGACCCATGTGCCTAACATTGTGCAATCAGTTAACAAGGATTGAGTAAGATTCATCATACAAATGACCTTGGCCTATTTTCAAGGTCATCGCTGTAAAATATGAAATATGTGGCTAGAGAACGCATACACTTTGTATAATACACAGACACACCAACATGCCTCACATTCTACATGTGATGGGTTTCACATTGGTGATGTTTGATATAACCTAAACATCAACAGAGGTAACGTTTGGTATTTCAATTACATTAACTGACTCGGAAATGCATTCATGCAAACTCTCATTGATTCAGCATTGCATCGGTGAATCACATCGCCACTTGTGTCGGGATATCGTCTTCAACAAGCTCTTATTTCCTGTATTAAATGATTTCATAAATAGATACTATTCATTCATGAATCATGGCACGATATGCGCACATGATCTTTTACTTATTGTACATATATATATATATAGAATTGCTAATGGGTGTTGAGCGTTTACTTATCCTCTTATAAACGACAAGTAGTGTTGTCAACCGTCATAAAAACAACTAGATTTTCCACAGCTGGGACAACCGTATGTGTTATATTTTGTGAGTTGACGAAGTTTCCTTCGACATGAATGCTTTAGCTAAGACTATGTTTTAAATGATTACAGGCCCACATCGAAAAGGATTGCCCTAAAGCCATGATAAGTTGCCCCTTTTCGTGCGGAACACCTAAATTTTTCAGAGAACAGGTAAGACAAGAAAATCAGATTAGTATGATTGACATCATTTCACCCGAGACGTAGTATCAATTAACATATTCTAATCGCCTTTTGTCGGTCGCCATGCGCCGTCTGTCAAAAGTATATGGTTTTATTTACTTATCAATAACCAAGAGGCAAAAAAACATTATAGGTGACAAGTAGCATGCTGGGATGAAGGGCTACCGATTTTGTTCCAATGAATAACATCTCTCTAGGTCACAGTGTTGAAATCTTAAAATGACTTTGCAATAACCAAAAGTCCTACGGTAATTATATTAGTCGATTTGCATTCTGGGATGAATGGTCACCAAGATTATTTAAATGTATAACTATACTTATTTTCACCCGAGTGACCCATAAGGACCATGGGTCTCTTGCCCAGTGTAGTATATTTATATAATTTAATGTACAGAGAGTATGTTTTGGAATTATTGTTTTTTCTATTACAGTTAGACACTCACAGAGAACAGTGCCCTAACAAACCCAACCAGTGTTCATTCTCTAGCATAGGCTGCGAGTTCAAGGTAAGTAGCAAAGGAGTATCATAGGACAGAGAAGTGATTCATATTCCTACTAACTCAAACAGTAGAAACTTGTGACAATTAAAACATTTGTTGGTCGAATCTTTTGTATTTTGCCACTAAAATAGCTTGGTTTGATTTGTATTTTTGAACGTCTTATCAACAGCTATTATCATTTAAGGACGGTCTCCCCTGTAAGAGAGATGTAGTGTGTAGTTCGTGTGCTTGAGACACAGATGCAGTATGTATGTTTTTTTTCCTTGTGATTATATAGATACACTCTCCAATTATTATTGTTTATCAGCCGTTCCACGGCTAAACCTGTATATATGTATATGGTTTGTTTTTTTGTGTGAATAATATATTATAATATGTCTGGACTTTTAACTGAATTGGGCCGCGGTGGCCGAGTGGTTAAGGTGTCCCGACCCTTTATCACTATCCCTGGGTTGGAAGTTTGAAACCTACGTGGGGCAGTTGCCAGGTACCGACCGTAGGCCGGTGATTTTTCTCCGGGAACTCCGGCCTTCCTCCATCTCCAATCCCGGCACGTCCTTAAATGACCCTGGCTGTTAATAGGACGTTAACAAAAACAAACAAACCAAACTCTTAACTGATGAGCTAAATAAGTAATAAAGAACCTTGTGATTAAGATACATGGGTATGGTGCGTGCGTGTTTCGGAAGGCTGTGGTATATTCTTGTTTGTCGACATGAGATAGCGGTGGAACTGATGCCGTGTTTACAGTGCTACCTTGCTGAAGCATACTATCAAAGACACTCAGCAGGTCACAAACCAATATTAAGCCTCTATCTAATGTTGATTTAGTAATGGGTATTATACTTTAGCTGACAGAAAGTTTGTTTTCTACAGTTTTGTATATTTTTCAACATATTAGAGCTTACATTTATTGATGAGGTTTTCTGTGTTTTCGCAATAGGGAACTCTGCAGTCGGTACAAAGCCACGAGAAAGATGACCTTGCATCCCATCTCCAGCTGCTTTCAAAATACACATCTGCTATGGAGCGCCGAAATGCAGACATCATGACAGAATTATCTGTAATTATTCCAGTTCATAACGGCAGTCTGACAAAAGCGAAATAAACGGAGCATGCCATGATTGTTTAAAATGGCATATGATATAAATGGCATATGATATAAATGTAACTGGCAAAACACTTTCCGCTATACACCTTTCGGCTAAACAGATATAGTGGTTGAGCATAAGACTAGTTAACTAAAGGTCATGGGTTCGATCGCTAGCGGAGGCAGTGATTTAAATCTAATGAGTGATTCGCTCTATTACATAATCAAACTATGTAGGTGTATTATAGAAGAAGCACAAAGAGACAATTTCAAACTTATATCGTCATCCTTTAAATGATAACATAGCCCGCCAACTATTTATCCAAAACACATATTAATATGTACATTAATTTGTGAAATACGTTTCAAGATTTAAGGCGATTCCTTTGATAGACTTCGACATTATGTAATGTTCAATATTATAATTAAAGTCTTATGTTTTACCTTATCATGCTTGTATGTTCAGATTGCATGACAACCAAATCTTTACACACTGGCCTAGTCGTAATTTAGACACTCTCTGCATATTGCATGTTAATTTCATAGGATCTTAGACAAGAGAAAGCGAAATGGCACCAACATGCAAAGGCATTGGAGGAGCAGTGCAACTTGTTGAAAAAAGAAAATTCTGCTGTTAAAAAATCAGAAAAAGAACTTACGGGTAAAGTATATAACGTTAATTGTTTTCTAAACTACTATCCACCATTTCAATCGCGCCTTCTTAACATTATTTTGTTAAGTCATTCTGTCTGTCATTCAGTTGCAAAAACGATGAAAACGTCAATGCCATTGTTGTTTTAACTTACAATGAGGTTTATTCATAACACGATATTTTCACCATTTCGAAGAACATCAACTTCTCCCTAGAATTGCCTATTTAGAAACAATATCGAATATCAGATATAACGTTTGGTGTGCACAGTATTTCTGGTGTAATGCTGATTGATTCAACATAATTTGCCTTGTTTATCTGCCCAGGTTCTGATTGCGCACCACGGAGAACGTGTAATTGGCCTAGACAGGAAGATCGAAGATAAAGCCTTGATGACCACCACAGACAAAGCTTGTCCGTGAGGTGACCGCTATCAAAGAGACTAACCAAGCCCTTAGTGCAAGGGTAACAAACATAGAGAGGGCCGGGCCGATTGTCGGAGTGGGCAACATAACTGATCCGGGTGAGGAAGTATACGTACTATAGAGTTTACAGAGGGACGTTTGACTTCTTTCTGCGTTTCTCTTGCCTAATATCATGAGATGATCAGCTAATCATTATATCAAAGTGGTTCCTAGTTATGGTAAATTGAAGTTTGGTATTAATCAGCCATCTCGAAATTTTAATATTTCATATTCTTGGCTACACATAAACGAACGCATTAGCCAAAATAACTGCAGTTTCTTCAGTCAAGAAATAGCGATAACGAACTTCAACTGGCAAAAATTCAAGTTGATTGACTGTCGCCAATTTTATTTCCCTATGAGATTCATAACTTTTTGGCTACAACTAAGAACCAAGGGGAATGAGTACTATTTACGACATAGTGATAGCCCAAGGGAAGAATAGTATACGTGTATATTTAGTCAGAATTATTCTGTTTACCGCTCTCATAAACTGCGAGGGGCGGACATCCGTCCAATGTGAAAACACCAATTTTCTCCGACACGGCTCTGGTGGCACATGTCTATGAATGATTTTCACTATTCCAACATAGCCAGTGGTGTATCAATAACGCACATAAATCAAAAGAGTATAGATCACTACTTTACTAATTCCAGTAACATAATCAAACATTGATATGTAAAACCTTCGGATATCTGTTAACTACCTTACCTATTCCAGTAGCATAATCAAACATTGATATGTAAAATCATCAGATATCTGTTAACTACCTTACCTATTCCACTAGCATAATCAAACATTGATATGTAAAATCATCAGATATCTGTACACTTCCTTACCCATTCTACAAATGTAGTCACATTAAATCAAACATTGATATGTAAAACCTTCAGATATCTGTTAACTTCCTTACCTATTCCAGTAGCATAATCAAACATTGATATGTAAAACCTTCAGATATCTGTTAACTTCCTTACCTATTCCAGTAGCATAATCAAACATTGATATGTAAAATCATCAGATATCTGTTCACTTCCTTACCCATTCTACAAATGTAGTAACATTAAATCAAACATTGAAGTAAAATAATAAAACTTTCGTTTGTGGCAAGTGAGAGCAATTAAACCATTGTGTACACACCAAAATTAGTTTATCTCACTGGTAGGTAGGCAGCACGAGTTGTTAAATATAGTGACTACAATAGTGACTACTATCCAGAGACTAGACCTCTAAACCTGGCCAAATAGACCACAGATGGCATGATGTCAAAGGGTAAACAGGTACATACTTACCTTGATTCTGATGGAACAAATTTTGTCCTGTTCGGTCGGCCGTAGTATACAACAAATATCAAAAACATTTACCACACTCAAATATACTCGTATAGTAAAAATACATGATACTAAATACATACAAAATATATGACACCTAGCATGAACTAGAATAAATACTACCGATTACTAACTTATCACCGGTAGTGGTTTTAACGGCTTTGCCTTCCTCTTCGCTTTTGCCCTAGTCTGAACAGCATTGAGCGAGTCCAACTGCTACTGTTCATCAGGTTGATCCACAGGAAGAGCATCCTCAATGTTTCCAACTTTCATGTCGTACAAAGGCGAATCCAACAAAAACGCTTCCGTCTCTCCTCTGAAGTATGGCGTGTCGATGAGTCAAGAAGCATCGGCTAAAATAAAAGTCTTTGTCTTGTCGGTGTTCTTCTCAGGGTCCACTAACCTGCGTCTTACGGCAACCTCATCACATCTCGAAGTACCTTCACAAGCTTACTGCCTACATGACAAAAAGCAACTCGCACAGAGAATGATTTCGTATTATAGTCCTGACTCATCTTTGGGGCATCTTCTCTGCTACAAGAATTCTGTACCTTGGATGCTGCTTTGCCTTCTTTCAAAATATCATATTTCTTCTTGCGGCAATCCGATGGCCAATCTTCTTGCAGTAAAGAGAGGTTCTCTCCTTTGACGTGTCGGATGAACTTCCCAGTTGACTTAACATGTATAGACGTAGACATTGAATGTCCGAACATCGATGGTCTCCGACCTCAATGTTTTGCTGTTTTGATTCGCCTGACATCTACGTACTGGACTGTATGTGTAGACACTTGTTCAATAGGATTTTGAATTCGTTCTTTCACGAACAAATCGAATCCTGGTTACATACTTGCAGAAACTGGTCCCTCAATATCAAGTCCTTCAATTCGTCAGACGTCTTGTTGGTGACGGAGAGTTCGATTCATCTCTCGGGGTAGTTGTCCAAACGAATAGTGAACTGGACAAAAGTTTTCCCTCATTCTTGTCGTGACGGACGAAAGCTTTCCCTGAACCCCTCTTCTATCTTGTCGAATCTCTTCAGCAAATCTTTGTTCAGTTCGTCGAAATCCAGGGCCTACTGAACCGGCAACCATGAAAATACTGCTAAGGCATTTCCAGTCAGTAATGCGCTCAAGATGGCTCCCCATCCAGGGGCCGCGGTGGCCGAGTGGTTAAGGTGTCCCGACACTTTGTCACTAGCCCTCCACCTCTGGGTTGCGAGTTCGAAACCTACGTGGGGCAGTTGCCAGGTACTGACCGTAGGCCGGTGGTTTTTCTCCGGGTACTCCGGCTTTCCTCCACCTCCAAAACCTGGCACGTCCTTAAATGACCCTGGCTGTTGATAGGACGTTAAACAAACCAAACCAAACCAAACCAAACCAAACTCCCCATCCATCTCGGTTCCACTTCTTACCTGTAACGTATCGTTCAAACCGTTGGATGTATGCATCGATGTCGTCTTTTTCCTTGTTGAATATACATGTAGGCAACTTAGGACCTATTTTCATCGACTTGTTCCTCTTGAATAGATTTGTTTGGTCATGCTGCTCGGCTTAAATCAGCTCCAACTTGTGTCAATGTTCTTTCCATGCTCTTTTGTTAACTCTGGCCGCTTTATGTTCTTCAAACTCCCTCAGTTTTAGACGTTCCTGCTTCTCTCGATCATCCCTTTATTTGGCCTGTTGCTCTTTGACAAATGACCGAAGTGCCTCACATTCCAACTCTATCTCCTTGCTTACATAATTTAACAAAGCTGGAAACTAAAAGCAAATACAAACAAAATAGTGAACCCGCATGAATCCCTCAGCCGATCCCTTGCTGACATTGACCCTGATGGAACAAACACTGTCGTGGTCAGTCCTGATGCTGAGATGGTAAAGAGAGGGATTATCTTGCCCAGTCCTGACCAACTAGTCACCCGATCCCGACATATGAAGTTACAATGATTAATAACAATAGTTAACCACATCACTCACAATTTCATACTTCCCCAAGAATAATCAAAGTAGAGAATAATAATCAAATAGCCCTAATTAAATAAAACTAAAGTATGTTATCACGGAATAAACTACTATATTATCTTTTGAATACGAAATGATAATGTACGGCTAAATTGCATACATCCAAAACCATAATACTCAGAATTATACTTCAAAGCTTCAAGGCATTTACCATACGCCCGCTCGCGAACTACCACACTTTGCCAATTAAACTGAGCTTCCATAGATTTTTGATTGTGTGAAGCCCATGATATATACTGAACTATTTCATATATCAAATACATTCATTGAGTAAATACATGATACATGTACTAATACATACAAAATATGTGAAACCTAGCATGAGATAGCATCAATACAACCGATTACTGCCTAAATAGAACAGTAGTCACGGTTGACTGGAGCGCATTGGTTGACTCGATAATATTAAGGTACAATACAATATTACCCACTGAAACAGAATATAAACAAAGTATTACATATACTTACCACGGTCTGTAGTATATTCCTAGTTCACATGCCATAATATGTTGGTAAATCGGACTAAATCCATACCTGTTAACAGCTCGGCTTCAGTCTGCATGGTATGACGGGAAAACGCAATGCACTCTGGGAGATATTGGCGGAGCTCTTGCACACTTACCTGTGACGCATTTCCGCCCAGCAGTATCTAACACGGGGTGCATGTATTAGGCAATATACTAAGTGTATTTGTTTTTAGCTCGTCTCTTCCGAGAAGGGGGAAGAGCTTATGTTGGTTTTTCAAATATTAAGTTTTTGGTGGAAATGTTGAAAGACATAGTGCATGTAACTATGGTAATATGGTCCCTGTGGGGATTAAACTATCCACTCCCGGAGTTAAACTAAAAGATTTTTTGGGAACAAAACAGATTTTTGAATATTTTTTTTTTTTTACTTTGAATATTTCTGCGTTAAATGTTTGGTGCAGTTGTTGAAAGGTATGAATACATCACTTTATAATTGCACTAGGGTGCTGATATCTTGCAATTGAGTCCCTCTGGAGTTAAACTATCCCTGCCAGAGTTAAACTAAAAGATTTTTTTGGGGAAAAAAACAGATTTTTGAAATTTTTGGACTAAGAATATTTCTGTATTAAGTTTTTGGTACAAGTGTTAAAAGGTGTTAAAAGGTTTAAATACATCACTTTATAATTGTACTAGGGTGCTAATATTCGGTAAAAGAGACCCTCTGGAGTTATACTATACCTTCTTGGAGTGAAACTAAAAAAAAAACAATGTGAAAATGCTCACATTAGACAATTTATATGGTTCTATATTTTTCAAGGGAAACAACTCTCATTAGAATAATTATCAAAAAATTGAAGAAATAGGTCCATAATCTACAACAGCACAGCTTGTCTCCTGAATGTTTGTCAATAAATAATCCACACATATATATAAATTGGTATGGTTTTGAAAATTGCATTAATACACAATCTGATCAAGTAAACAATCTAAATATTACTCAATTCGCGAAACCATACCAATTAATATATTTTAATTATGTATTGACAAATATTTGTGAGACGAGCTATGCTGTTCTCCAATAACTCTTGTTAATTGTTATTATTAATGTATTTATTTTATTTTCCCCAATTACATTCCAGCTCAGCTGACCAGCAAGCTAAGGCACTTGGATAAACAAACCACACTCCATGATGTCAGACTGGCTGAACTTGATCTCCGATTTCAAATCCTAGAAACTGCAAACTACGATGGAGTTCTCATGTGGAAGATTCGAGACTACACACGCAGACGGCAAGAAGCCGTGAACGGGCGAACCTTGTCGTTATTCAGTCAACCATTTTATACGGGTCGCCATGGATACAAAATGTGCGGACGAGTCTACCTAAATGGGGATGGAATGGGAAAAGAAACGCATCTTTCCTTCTTTTTCGTCCTTATGAAAGGGGACTATGATGCACTCTTACCGTGGCCCTTCAAACAGCGAGTGTCGTTGATGTTGAAAGATCAAGACACCAGGACACAGGACCTTTGTGACACTTTCAACCCAAACGCTGCTAGCAACAGTTTTAAGCGACCAGAATCAGAGATGAACGTGGCGTCGGGAGTTCCTAAATTCATATCCCACGATCGCCTCGAAATGCCAACGTACCTACAGGACGATACCATCTATCTGATGATCAAGGTTGATACGTCTCACCTTCCAAATCATCCAAACTCGTAATATTGTCATCTGTCACCAATTCCCTGACAAGACAGTTTGACGGATAAACATAAAAATGTCCGGTCTCGTAACATTTGAACATATATAGTAGGACAGTTTGACGGATAAACATAAAAATGTCCGGTCTCGTAACATTTGAACATATATAGTAGGACAGTTTGACGGATAAACATAATAATGTCCGGTCTCGTAACGGTGCAAGAGTGTCTCGGACACATTTGAACATAGTGGACTTGAATCTTAAGTTCCAAAAACATCACACGTTTTAATTCAAATGTGGAGACGGATTCCTTTCTAAACCAAACCCACCCATGCGGAGATAATACCTGGTGTAATGGTGGTAATGTTATAACATGTTGGACACAAAATGGTTTCCTTCCGACAACTTAATCTAACACTACATGTGTGTATTGTGTTAACCGTGAGAAGCGGCCTAGAAATATAGCTACACAGTTCAATATAAATAAATAATCTGAATATATAAATAGTCTCTCTGTGATAATAATGTCTATATATTAACATATTAACTTATACAGATTCACCAGAAAAATGGAAAGTTCTGTCTTAATTGTTAACATCCAAATGTTCAAATGCGCCAATATCATCATTATCAGATTGGAGAATTCATTTAGGCTGGTACACGTCTCGCGAAAATTACTCTGATGACCCAGTTTGCATGAATTACAGTGTAACGCCAAGCCAGCTTTACATAAACTGTCCTTAAGGCTTTGGTTTAGAGGGGTGAATCATAGGCATTCGGCTCTCTGTCGCTTCACCTATAATCTGTATTGACAGAAGAGGCCTGTGACTGAATACCTGTGTCAATCTACACGATATCATAACGGCTAGTAGCGGTATACTTATTTGATGAAAAAATCATAATCTTGTATAAAAATTACGTTTAGTTCTTTTTTGTGCTGCGATTTATTTTTCACAAGTGTTATTGTTATGTTGCATATTAAAAATTATACAATTCGCAAGGATTTTGTGTTATCCTGTCTCCTTTGTATACATAAGCAGTTGTTGTCACATGGAATGAATGGGGGTCATGAAGTCGTAAGCTTTGTCACCCGAGTAAAATTTGAATAGATTACGGAGTAAACAAGATCGTACATCTGGTGGTAAGATTAGTGGCTTATAGATACTGAAGAAGTGAAGAGAACATGTGCAGATGAAGTGAACTACAAAACAAACGCGTGCTACACTTTTTACTGTGGTCATATCTAGCATGTGACCCGGATTTGACCTAGATTTGTATGGCAGGTTTCGCCGTGACCTAGATTTGTATGACAGGTGTCGCCGTGTCCTGAATTTGTATGGCAGGTGCGCCGTGACCTAGATTTGTATGGCAGGTGTCGCTAAATCAAGGGCGGGATATGAATTGACTCGGCATTATCTCCCAAACACTTTTGTCTATTGATTTATTGTTTAAGGTCCTATTAACAACCAGGATCATTTAAGGACGTGCCTTGTGTTGGAGGTGGAGGAAAGTAGGAGTACCCTACTGTCAGTATCTTGCAACTGCCCCACGTGGGTTTCGAACTCACAACCAAGATGTGGAAGGCTAGTGTTAAAATTGTCGGAACACCTTAACCACTCGGCCACCGCGGCCAGAAGTGTTGGTCTATTTTTTGCCACTAACGCAACATATTTTATTTCTCAATATTGTCATTCCTAGCGTCTTAATCTGGATACTATCTCCCACATGACAGTTCTGATAAAAGGTTTAGGTTTTTGTCTTCTTAATTTATACTAGTTCTGTAGTTATGATAGTTATATTTCTCATCCGAAACCTGTCTATTGAGAGAAGCATGACGCATATTGGCCTGTTTCGACCTGAAGGTAACCTTAACTAAATGACATAATATACATAGATGAATACTCTTATTTACGAAATGATGTGCTTGTTAATTGCAATGGATATTATGACCGTAAAGATTCACCATCGGACTACTAGTAATTATTGCGGGGTTTTCTCGAATTCAATAAATATTTTGACATTGAGCGCATCGCAGGACCAACTTTTACAATGTCTTATCTTATCTAGTAATTTATGTACCAAACAGCAGCTTCAATTATATTCCTGAAATGTGGCCCTCCGATGCCAAAATGTAGTTGATGACATTTTAATTTCGCCGATTCTATTTCAATGAAGTTTGGTTTGTTTTTGTTTAACGTCCTATTAACAGCCAGGGTCATTTAAGGACGTGCCAGGTTTTGGAGGTGCAGGAAAGCCGGAGTATCGGAGAAAAGCCACCGGTCTACGGTCAGTACCTGGCAACTGCCCCACGTAGGTGTCGAACTCGCAACCCAGAGGTGGAGGGCTAGTGATTATGTGTCGGGATACATTCACCACTTGGCCACCGAGGCCCCTTATTTTTTTTTCAATGCAGCCTGCCTGCCTAACTCATATAATAGACTTTTAATGTATACGATATTAGTATGGCGGTATTTTGAGTGTAACGTGGGACAAGCGAGGTTGTTCTCCAGTTGGGGAAAAGAAAACTCAATAACGGATATGTACAAAAAATAGTAAATTTATATACACAACACAACACAAAATACAGCAAGATAACTACAAACGTTCATATCACACTCTCACATCTTACACACAATTAACAAAATGTCTCTGCACATGTCTCCTATGTTCCAGAAAAACACTAGGTGGAGATCAGCTGCATATTCTTGTCATAGATATAGGACACCAGTCTGTCTGTCTGATATCTACACACGTGTGGCAATATCCTATAAGAAAATCACAGACTAAATACTATTGTGTCTGTCTGCACAGCCTCCTACACGGACGGCTGCTATCATCGTACGAATGATGAATGTACATGTATTGTCAATCACTGACGTATGAGAACCCGTCGTCAGATCTATCTGGGTCTCCATAACTCGGCAAACTGCGCCTTGTCTTCATCACAGGGTTTTTATTTACTGAAGTCCAGTATGACAGCATCTGGTCCTGTAATACGACTCAGGCGGTTCTGACCATCTGGCTTCACATCTCTGCAGTCTGTGCCCGTATAATGTTAAAAACCCTCAAATCCGTCGACACGGCCTGTTAGAGCAGTGTCATGGCTCCTGCTCGTGCGCGCTCACTCACCCTCTACGGAACATCCGTTACGCCATACAGATAGTAACAACACGTCACATAGTATACAGACACACATAACAAATATACAAATACAAGCGATTGTGACAGTGAGGAGCCTTGTACCTTCATAAATCTATTATCTAGTAAAAGACAACAAGAAACAAACAACAACAACACAACAATAACAAATCCAAAATCTGGCATATTATGATTGTGATGCTTTATATTCTATGTCTGTCAACTATGTACATGTTTTCTTGTTTATTTGTAATGTAAATTTGCAGTCATGTTGTTTGATGAATAAAAAGATAATTATAATTAATTATTTAATTTTTCTTGGTCATGTTTGAAAGATATCTTAAACATCAAAAGTATATTAGATCTGAAGTTTTTAGTATAAAGATATACATGCCGAGAGGGAATTTTTTCACTTGGATGAAAAAATGTAAAATAAACGATTTACTCCGTAAACTGCCACGTCCACGGACGTCTACGGGAGACATGCAGGGATAGGTACTGCAAAAGTCATGTTCAATTTGTCAATTTTATTTAAATTCAAACGGTATTGATTAAGAACATAAACGGGTGTTTTCATAACCGTTGACAACACACATCCCGGCGATCTATGTATATTTCTAGCTCAAATTACCTCTGTGCGATCATTGTTCTGTACAGTATATAACAGTGTCTCGCAAACAAATCTCTGCAAATTTAAATACAAAACTACAACAACAATTTGTAGAAAAATATATGCATCAATAATGTTCAAATATAATAGTACATAGATCACAAATCATTTGGTCTTTGGCAATGTGGTAGCTGACTCAGTCTCTCAGGTAAAAAAAATCGTCAGGAATAAAAATAAACATTTGACCAGTGAGGTGAAACCTAGACAATGGACCAACTAAGTCACAAGTATCCCTCCTTAAACACTCGATTAGTGTTGCTGAATCAGCCATGTTCTTATTAAGCCTTCAAGAGATATTCATCATAAATAAAAATTTGAATACAAAACGCAATATTGTATATACATCAGAATTGTTTCTATGTTTTGTTCGACCTATTGGCACTGTTGAACAGTAAACGTTAGGTGAAACCGAGAGGCCTATATATCCATGTTCGTGTGAAAAAAAAACCCTAAAATGTTCACAACAAGTCTTGCAAAATGTTCTAATACCCTAATGTTTGCAGCCGACAGTAAGCTTTTTAAGTGTGTAAGAACGTTGTCCGAATGTGAACAGTTACAGAGTGCCATAGATAGAGTGTATGAATGGTGTAAGTTGTGGAAAATGGAAGTAAATGTGAAAAAGTGCTGCCAGATCATTTTTACAAACAAAAAGAAATGTATCGATTTTAGTTATAGTATGAATGGAGAGAACCTGAAGAATGAAACGTGCGTGAAAGATCTTGGTGTATGGTTGTCCTCTACAATGACTTTTAACTGTCAGAAAAGTCGCATAAATATTAGAAAGTATAGTGTTTTAAACAGGATTCAATGTAATTTTAATACTTTTGATCTTGCTACAGACTGTGATATGTTTTATTTGTCTCTCACTGGGTTCAAAGTTCGATTACAGCATATTTTTTTCCACTAGTTCAATACTTTTGTGCATATATGTCTGTGTTACATTCATAGCGAACTGTGATATTTTATACTTATGTTGTATTTGTTATCCATTCTGTAAGTGGACCCCCGGGTCTGTTAAATTGGAAATAAATAATTAAAAAATTCATATCATTATCAGGGTATTTGATAATTTATTATATACTCTCTACTGTATACAGTATTGAACGACGTGCTTCAAGAGTTGTCTCCCTACTCAGTTACGAAAGTTAACACTAGGGTTCGTACTTCCGCTGGACAGAAATTGCATTAACTACAGTATAAGTTACAACATGCGTCCTATTTGTAGCCAGGATATTTCTCACAAATGTGTATATGAAGTTCAACAAAATCGTCGACAGATCAAAACAAATTTTGAAAAGATGACAGGTTGAAACGTCACGCCTGGTAAACGCCTCAATGAAAATATATTGAATTTCATAAGTACATGTAATACACGTGTCTAAGTTCCAACAGGCGATATTTATAGGTATGTACATGTTGGCACAAAGACTCATGTTAGGAGACTAATCCCTATCAAACCAACTGCCCTGCAGATAATTTCAAAACGCGTTTCACCCGTCATTCCTTACATATCGGTTAAATAGCTAAACAGTGAAGTCCATATTAAATTATAATTAGCCTCTGGTCATGTGACAACTGATGACCACGTGATGCCAACCCGTACAATATGGCCGCCCTGGACAAGATAAGCCCATTGACACAGTTTAGGTAACTCTTGTTTAATAATGAATGGCACTTCATAGACTATTAACTCTTATATTATCGGGTTATCACCTTAAAACAACAAATGGTTTTGTTTGTGCGATAGTCCAATGCGGAATTACACAACAGCGCATGCCAATCCCGTGATGTTTAAAAACAATGTTGAAAAATATATATCTTACTGTGACATGTCTGGAACAATGACAGTACAGAGAAGACATTTTAATGGATTTATCTTGAATAACTATTTACGAAGGTGGTTATGAAAACATTGTTTTACTTCCGATCTGAATCAATCAGCATTTCACGACATAGTATGTAGCACCAGTGATAGTTTACACTGAATTTAGCTCTCTGGAATGAGCCCGTTTATCCATGTCTTAAGTGACAGTAACTCGGCTTTATTTAATTCGTGGTGAATTGGGTATTTGGTAAATGTACCTTTGACCCCGAGAGACGAGAGTTGAGCGAACGTGTTCTCAGCCCAGACCGGAAGTGCCAGGTCATCCTTTTCGCCTTGACAGTAAAACAAAGGAGGTAGCTGGGAATTATCCGGAAGGGCTTCAAGCTCCTAAAACAGAACCATATACACATGTCAAATGATAATGATCACTGGATTTGATAGTGATTATACGCTTATAATGAATTTAAAAAAAGAAGTTTAGTCATTGATCCCGAATTCGTTAACTCAGACTTGTCTCGGATGGTCTTATTTTTTGTCCTATATTAAAGGAAAAGTTTGTCCGGGCTCCATCTCATACACTTCTTGTCACTGGAACTTTACTTGGGGTATTGGCTCTTTCTTGGCATATGATCGCCAAATGGTCATGTTAATGTTACTTAATGACCACCAAGTTAATAGGCTTATTCTGGTAACAGAACTACTATTGGTTATCTAAAGTTGTTTGGGTAGAGATATTTGATTTAATAAAATTATGTTACTCTTCATACCAGCAAGCTACGGGACCACTTCAACGATATTTGTCATCTGAGCCATTCAAAAGAAAATGTGTCATTTAGAAAATTTTAAAAATATGTGACACTTGAAGGTCATTAATTTGACCAAGTATGCCTGTCCTTCGTCTGACCTTGATCCCATTGCTGATATTGCTGCTCATTCAAACAAGAACATTTTCTTTTTAACATGGCTTTTATTTTCAGAAGGTCGTTATCTGCATTTTACGAAAACTTTTGGCACAAAGTTTTCAGAAAGTCAAAAACTTCAAAACATTTGCAGATGCAGCGGTACTTTGTCGAAGTTTGACGTCGCAATAATTACCTTGAATAGGGCCGACCCGTTATTTATAAATGATGATAGGGCGAATACTCCTGCCACGTCACGGTTAAATCTGTAGGCAAGGTGCAACGCCATGGCTCCACCCATTGAGAAACCACCTGGAGATAAAACAATTGTAAATATCAAAACGTATACCAGTGTGTTATGGATGATGGGTCGTATATATAGGATGATGATATGTTGAATTAAAAATATGACATAAATTCTTAATCTCCGATGAAACATATCAAAATAAATTAATACACGTAGATTTAAACAAAAGCGCTTTCATTTTTCAATATTCATGAAACATGAAAGCGCTAATACAGGTATAAGTGTTGCTCAAATTTATTATATACATGTATGTTGTACATGTATACAGATATCTACAAATGTGCTTAAAATTTATCCAATGTGGTTTTGTCTGTCCCTGTCAAGCCCAGTTGTCTGGTTTTGTCTGTCCCAGTCAAGCCCAGTAGTCTGGTTTTGTCTGTCCCTGTCAAGCCCAGTAGTCTGGTTTTGTCTGTCCCTGTCAAGCCCAGTTGTCTGGTTTTGTCTGTCCCTGTCAGGCCCAGTTGTCTGGTTTTGTCTGTCGCTGTCAGACCAAGTTGTCTGGTCTTGTCCGTCCCCGTCAAGTACAGTAGTCTGGTTTTGTCTGTCCCTGTGAAGCGCAGTAGTCTGGTTTTGTCTGTCCCTGTCAAGCCCAGTTTGTCTGGTTTTGTCTGTCCCTGTGAAGCCCAGTAGTCTGGTTTTGTCTGTCCCTGTCAAGCCCAGTTTGTCTGGTTTTGTCTGTCCCTGTCAGGCCCAGTAGTCTGGTTTTGTCTGTCCCTGTCAAGCCCAGTTGTCTGGTTTTGTCCGTCCCTGTCAGGCCCAGTAGTCTGGTTATTGTCTGTCCCTGTCAAGCCCAGTAGTCTGTTTTTGTCTGTCCCTGTCAAGCCTAATAGTCTGGTTTTGTCTGTCCTTGTCAAGCCCAGTTTGTCTGGTTTTGTCTGTCCCTGTCAAGTCCAGTTTGTCTGGTTTTGTCTGTCTCTGTCAAGCCCAGTTTGTCTGGTTTTGTCTGTCCCTGTCAGGCCCAGTAGTCTGGTTTTATCTGTCCCTGTCAAGCCCAGAAGTCTGGTTTTGTCTGTCCCTGTCAAGCCTAATAGTCTAGTTTTGTCTGTCCCTGTCAAGCCCAGTTTGTCAGGTTTTGTCTGTCCCTGTCAGACCCAGTAGTCTGGTTTTGTCTGTCCCTGTCAGGCCCAGTAGTCTGGTTTTGTCTGTCCCTATCAGACCCAGTTGTCAGGTTTTGTCTGTCCCTGTCAAGCCCAGTTGTCTGGTTTTGTCCGTCCCTGTCAGGCCCAGTAGTCTGGTTATTGTCTGTCCCTGTCAAGCCCAGTAGTCTGGTTTTGTCAGTCCCTGTCAAGCCTAGTTGTCTGTTTTTGTCTGTCCCTGTCAAGCCTAATAGTCTGGTTTTGTCTGTCCCTGTCAAGCCTAATAGTCTAGTTTTGTCTGTCCCTGTCAGGCCAAGTAGTCTGGTTTTGTCTGTCCCTGTCAGGCCCAGTTTGTCAGGTTTTGTCTGTCCCTGTCAGACCCAGTAGTCTGGTTTTGTCTGTCCCTGTCAGGCCCAGTAGTCTGGTTTTGTCTGTCCCTGTCAGACCAAGTTGTCTGGTCTTGTCCGTCCCCGTCAAGTACAGTAGTCTGGTTTTGTCTGTCCCTGTGAAGCGCAGTAGTCTGGTTTTGTCTGTCCCTGTCAAGCCCAGTGTGGTTTTGTCTGTCCCTGTCAAGCCCAGTGTGGTTTCGTTCGTCCTGGCCAGTCTCGTCTAGAGGCAATCTGGCCGTGCATCCTATTGAAAATAACTGTTAAGAAATGTCAATGTGACTCTAAAATTTGATAGATAACCCGAAATTAGCCAGGTGGTCAATCATTTACAATCTGAATTCAGACACACAGGATTAAATTTTGGCATCATCAAAATAAAAGAAAAGGCCTACAATTTGGCACTAGTTATTGACAGATATTCTTGACCAGGACTTGAGCATTCGTCAGCATGATTAGATAATCAAATGCTTAATTCTAATGCGCCTAGTACATTTACCATGGTTAAACGTAACTAAATGCCGAAAATCCCAGAGCGATCTTGGCACCCACCATTGAATGATCTTTATCGATCCTATGAACTGATATTTTTCTCTACTTTCCCTTCTTCCCCTCTTATCATTTGATAACATGTATAACCTAAATCGTCTTCGCTAGCTAAGGCTTCTGATTACGTTACACTCCACGAACATTGTAACGCAATCAGAAGCCTTGGCTAGCGAAGATGAACCTAAATATGAAATTTAAGAAAATAAATTAGATTATCTAAGAATTCTTCGGAATAAGATAAAGACATCAATACTCAAAATCCACGATGGATTCCTATCAGCCGTTTTGATTTCTAGATCCGTCTCAAAATTGGATGATCACAACTAGAGACCAACTGGAACGTACATGTCTAGATGCTTCCAATACTTCTCAAGAAATGTTGTTACAATGATTTATTACGGATGGATATTACGACATTTAAAACACTGTTTACCTCAGTTAATGGCTGTTAAGTATGCTAAACTGAGAAAGCTTGGTTTGGTTTATTTTGTTTAACGTCCTGTTCACGTTCGGGGTCATCTAAGGACGTGTCAGATTTTGGAGGCGGAGGAGAGTGGGATACCCGGAGAAAAACCACCGGCCTACGGTCAGTACCAGGCAACTGCTTTACCAATCGGAACCCCTCGTCATTTTCTACGTTCGCAGCTGGGGAGGTGTTCCGATTGCTACACCAGGGCCCCAATCGGAACACCTCGCCTCCGTCTGCGAACGTAGGCTCGGAGGTAAGTGTATGAATACACATGAAAATGATGGGTCCAGGTGATTCGCCGGACGATGACCAAATTACCGCGAACTATAGCTGTCGATAGGGTAAACAACATGGCTGCGCCCAGTCTATTCCATGCGGGTTTTAAGTATTTCACTGTATATGTGAAGAGTAGAGTGGGGGTACGTAATTTCGCACACTTTCGGTATGTATTTAAATACATTTCCATCAAATCAATTTCAAATCAAGAAAGAATACCTCACATTGTTAACGTCACAGGACCCCATTTGGTACAAGACCCCATTTGGTACAAAATTTGATAAAATAGCTCCCAAATCCTCGCATGTCCATTCCATGACCCAAGATTTCATGGCGTCATAATGTAAACATAAACGGTCATTTCAACGTCAATTTTGAGGTATGCAGCGATCCAGCTTGCTTAATACAAGATATTGAAATGGGTAAGTTATAGGAAAACATCCGTTTTGTGCATAGTTTTGCCTTTCGACGACAGTGTTATATCAACTTTTGAAATGTTTTCCGGCACATTTATCACTCCAAATGATTTCTTATAGTCCTAAAAGTCTTCGTTGGTCGTATTACACAGGTACTTGCCTTATGACGTGAACATACAATCATTTTCAGTGTGCTGTACCTGCAATTCGAACTTCCCCCGCTTCACCATTGCAGTAAAACTATTTGTGCGCATGTCGGAAGTTGATCTCTAATACACTCTCACAGGTGCTTGATCAACGAAAAGTCCGGATTTTTTAAGGCCTTTATTAAGAGTTATTTCCCTTCTACTATGAATTCTTAACATAAAGGAGCATTCACTGAACACTGAAGCAGAAATAATTCAATTAATAATTTAATTTTTAATAATCCTTCTAATACTTTTAACATGCATAAATGGGAAATATCCTCTGTACATTGGAGAAATAGTAATTCACCATTTCCTTTTAATGATATAAATCATCATTATCAATTATCATGAAGAAAAAATAAATACAAATTAAAATAATATTTATGACATGAATTATTTATTATTTTTACATTCACCCATTCCCATCAAGCTGATTATTAACACCTAAAATACTCTGGGACTCCCAAATTTTTTTCTCCATTCAAATTATTCTCATGGACCCATCTTTTTTATCTGAAAAAAAACCCATTTATGAAATGCCAAGCCCACCCTTTTGTTTCAGTCTTTATGTCCTTACTTATGGCATCACTGCAACACATGAATGAACAGGCCAGCTAAGTGATAAAATTGATCAACATATTATATTGAACAAGATCTTGCCGGAGTATGCAACCAAATATTCTATAATATTATTTATTATTAGTTTTAATGAATGAACAACTCGATTCTAATGGTAAAAGAAAACCAAATGTACAAGTCGAACCTGTGTATAAAGGACACCTAAGGGACAAGTGTCCTTTATAGAGAGGTGTCCTTCATATACATGTAGATGTTCAACAAGTTATGTCCCTTATAAACAAAGAAACAAACCAGAGTCTGATTACAGTACACTACCATATATATCTCCTGATTTATTATATTTAAACACTAAAACAAATGAATAAAAGACAAATGCCTAATTAATTTCCAATCATTTATCTGACACAAACATTGAACTTCAGAAGTTGATAGTTTTAATGATTTATAGTAAGCCAATAGTATCAAAAAAAAATCTTCACAATATCATACTATATTGAATATCTATTCAGACAAATACTCAACATAGGAAAAAAGGTAAAGGTAATTCTTATTAAAACAATTTCCATTAATCATCAATATTTTGGAAAATCTATTACAACATTAACCCATTAAAAATTAAAGAGAATTTTTCTCTGATAATTTTAATCCTAAGCATTTATTTTGAGATATATTTTCTGAAATCCATGTTGGGATTTAATTTAATAAATACCCTTTTCTAATTCAGTCAATAACTATATTGTACACAAAGGCACTCGGAACTCTTCTGCTGTTCTGTCAGATTTGCATTCTGTTGGTTTTGTAAGTAAAACAATTTTGACAGACATAACTATTGCTTTATCCTCTTTTGTTGGTCTTAATAATGATTTAATTACCACCTGACCATTCTTGTTGTCTAGGCCATGGTTGAATGGCTAGCTGTCACCCGTGGGGTTGAGGAAACAAACACCTCTGCAGATGGCGATCGGTCACTCTCTTGTAATTACTGTTGATTGTTACAGGTAACAGGACACTTAGGGACTGATATAGTGGCTTCCTAAGTTAGCATTGCTGCCGGAGGAATTGAGCAGTTAAGGCTCTGTTTTGTTAGTTAGAACCTTTTTACAAACAAATAACAACACGGCTATGGTTTAACTCATAATTTAATCTTTCATCTACTGAACAAATGCAATGAACTTGCAGAAGAAATATTTACATGCAAAATTTGCAACATCAGGGATCGATGTAATGATGAGGAAGAAGATATCCTTTGGGTTAGATACGATGGTACATAATGTGGCTGCTGGTTTCATCAGGACTGCCTCAATCATGAAGAGCATGAATGTTGATGTTTAGCCATTCCCAGCTCTTAGTCAGGACACCAGTCACAGTACTCGTGTTCAGTCAGATATTGAGCTACATTGTATTTCCAACACTTGACAAGGATCTTGACCAGGATGGTACAACCCCAGAAGGGACACGGCATGCTTATATGTCAAGTATCACCAATTTGTTTCTCCGATAGAGGAAGAATTATATTGGGTGACATGCTACTTATGTAAGAAGTCCTTTCATGCATCTTGTTAACCACCCAGAGTGTACCGCAAATTTGAAATGAGGAAGGCATCAGCTTCATCCTGGTGTTGCCAAATGTGCCCTGCAAGTTGAGAAACAAAATGGTTAACTTTTAATTTCACTTCTGTTGATTGAATGTTCTTAACTCACACTATATTAGTGTTTATGTCAATTTTATAGTTCGCTATATTAGCATATAATCTATATATATATGTACATTACAATAGTATTATAACTATTTCTTTAGTCACACTTGTGAGAATTACTAGTACATTTATTCAACAATTCAATATATTTCATTTCATCCTAACTGCCTCGGTGATGTAAGTGATCAATCTTATTATATTCAAATTAATTTGTTGGAATTTTACATGAACTGTGATATCTTGTTAAATCTTACTGGTGTTATGTTGCGAGAATAGCACAACAGTGCTAATGTCATCATGTTTTAAATATTCAATTTTGAATAAGGTTTTTTGACTCTCCATCAACAGTGTTTTAATTGATTGATTGATTAAAATGAATTAATTGTCATTTTTAAGGTTTTTCTTGTAATATTTCATTTCAATAATTACCCCGGGGAAAAAATAAACAAAAGAAAGCAAAATTAATAATTGGTACTGCCAGTAATAGTCACCAACATGAAACAAACTTTGGGTTTTTGTTATTATATATTTTAACAGTTCAATCACAGGGACAATGATACTCAATGTAACATGTTTATAACTTTAAACTGATCAGATATGACCCCTATACATTTAATGCATACTTTTAATATTATATTGTAACGTCCCTGTGGTTCAATATGTATCCTGTAGACATACATCTGAGCTGCCCGACGGCTAGTAGGAATGTCCTCACTGGATATAGCAGCATAGATTCAGCAGTAGGACTCCATTCTACCTACCTCCTGACAGCGACAAGTGCCCCTTGCTTCAATATTCTATTTCTAGTAATCTATTATTTATAATTTTATTTATTTTTTATGCAATTTTCGTCATCCTAAAAGAAGTATAATGTATTGCCACTTATAAAAAGTTGTGAAGCCACTGTACATACATGTACATTTATGATATTTGTTACAAAACATATCGTTCAATGAAACCACGTGGACTCGAGCTCAATGGGAAAAAATACGGGAAATACGGGCCGAGATATTTGTATTTCCAGCTATGGTATTTATACACAAATTACTGATATTTTGGGAAAATACTGATGTAATAAGAAACAATACATGTATAACCATCGCAATCGCTCACATTATTGATAATATTTTTGGAAATAATTGAATAAATCGATGTCTCACCACTTTGTACCAAATGGGGTCCTCTCTGCATGCTCCAGACCGGAAGTTACGTAACACAAAAAAAGCGGATCTATAAATAGCTATCACGTACTATTTATTTTTTGATCATGCAGCTGGAAGTACTAAAGGTTGTCTTAGTAAAATATCAACATTAATTTGAAATTCTCACGTGAGTATTTTTTATATTTGAATAAATGTGTAAAAATTGTACCAAATGGGGTCCTGTGACGTTAGATGTACAAATGCTTCGTAACATACAAGTGTGCAACCTGATATGCGCACACGTATCACTGCGCAAGGGAGCTGTTGTTAACTTGTGTTTATTGCTGGGTTTGAAGACGATCGGGAACGTAATTTCGCACACCCATCTAACTTCTTTAATTTTGTTGGTAAAAATAGTTTTCAGCCATTTTGTAGACAAACAACATCCTAAACTAAGATTAAGCCCAATGCCATGATTAAAAATATCTTTAAAAACAAAATAATGTAAAATTGGAAAGTGTCAATTTACCGCCATTTTTGCTTTAAATAATGACCGCTCCCTACGGAGGTAATGTAAACAAGGCGGTGAAAATGACGGGGTGTCTGCAGGTCAGCGCTGTTATTAGTTATACTTGGTGGATTTGTAATAAGTTTTGTTTATAATCTGATCAAATGATATTTTCCTTAAATATTTGCAAATTCACATGCCAATCAACAATTGGGATTATTTTAAATAAAATATTTAATCATCCGGTATCCATTTTATCGGACGAGAGTCGTATCAGTTAAAATTTGTTTTCAAAACGAACTAAATCTGAAAATATGTACTTAAAACGGCAAATGTTCCACTAAAGGTTGGCATTAGTCAACATGTAAACAAAAAAACACAGCCCTCGACCACTTGGAGGAAAAACGCAAAAAAATGTCAGGTGTGCGAATTTACGTACTGTGCGAAATTACGTACCCTTGCTCTAAGCGTTATATCAATGTTATTGACATGTTTTTCATTTTAGTTTTGTGTTATATTTATGATCCAACCGTATTTGTAAAGATCTACTATGTGTGTACCGGTACATGTAACATCTACAGCCAGGTTATTCACTTATTGTTTTTATTAAATCCATTTTTTTTTAACGACAGCGATGCGTTCCTTATATCAACTAAAGTATCCCTAAAAAGTCCTATTGTCTGCCAAATGTCATAAATGTTAGTTAACTCACCGAGAATACACATTAATAATAGCTAGACTGATTTAATTCTGGTAGATGCTTGAGTAAAAAAATAAGTGGCATGAGTATGATAATCGTAAGAATAAAATACACTCTTCAACATTAGACATTACATCATTGAGTCATCAAATACCGTATTTGAAATACATTTTATATATGATTTTAAATTTTACATTAATTCACAGGTAGCAACCTTGATTCTGAAACCTATATATATAACTTTATAAAAAAATACTGTACCTCTTGACCACCTTGATAGATTTCAAGTCATCAATACGTTTTGTTGCGCCTTATCCTTGATTAAAAGTTTTTCATCAATATATCATTGTTGTGGTTCCTTGGATTTCTTTATGATTATATACAATTTCACCACCTCTTAAAGTTTATGTACAGTTTCCCAAAAAAAAGATCACTTTAAATTTGTAAAAATTGTCTCACAGTCCTCTTTTTCCTTTTATATACTGGCTTGTAGATATTTAAACACAAGTTGGGTGAAATTTTATCAGCAGGTCTTTCCAATGCTTGTTGAGTCTATTTTTGAATTGGTTAATTGTCTAACTTTCTTCCACTTCCCCTGACAAGTTATTCCAGTCATTGATTACTCTTATACTAAAGGAGTTTGTTCTGATGTTCAGTCTGGTTTGGGGCTTCATACTTTTGTATTTGTGTCCTCTAGTCCTCCTGTTTGTCTCTATTTCGAAGAAATCTTCTTTTTCAAGGTTGTCTATTCCCTTGATTATTCTGAATGTTTAAATCATATCCGTTCTTTTTCTTCTGTATCATGTAATGGTATATTCTATCTGAGTTAGTTACAATTTCTATGGTGTATTGTCAAGTCTCAGTTTTTTCCTGGCAGTTTTTATGTTTGATTTGTTCATGGCACTTGTATGTTTCTGTAGAGCTTGATATGTAAACCTGTTGGCAATTAATAACTGTTGTGAGTGGTCAGTTGAACCATTTACTTTGAAGATTGTGAGGTTATCTAAGAGATTCAACAATAATAGCTTGGATCTAATTTGTACTTTTCACTCATTTGTCAATATGCTTGGGTATGTGTAGTGAGGGCCGATAACTCTGTTGGAGCACGAAAGACGGATAAAAATAAATTCCTTTCCTTTAACATTAATACCTTGCACTTAATTTCCTCACTTTCACTTAATACCACACATGCACTTCATTCACTGGTGCGACATTTAAACCCTCAATTATGTTTAAAAATTAACACTGGCACGAGGAAATTGAAAGTTTTGGGGTTACCAGTGTAATAATTCTCACAATTCTACAGTTTTCTGGAATATGACACTTTAATTGATTATGAGACATCAATTGGCATCTATCCAAGCATAAGTTCAGGGCCTCTTGTGTGGTGTTCAATGATGTAGTTACTAACGACTACAAGGAGACCCAGCCTCAAAATGATCCTGCATGACTGAATCATATGTGTGGTGATAAAACTAGCAAACAAACCAACCTAAGTAAAATCAGCTTAGGAACAAACGCACTTGCAGTACATGTATTCTAATGGATGAATAGTGACATGCCATCAAAGTTTAAAAAATGTCATGCATCTTTTGACATCAAAATCAATGTGTTGAGCATTTTGTTAAAAATACTATGAATCTAATTTATTGAGCAAAGTTTTTAATTGAATAAGACATCAGCTGACCAGAGATTTATTACTTGTACATGTATATAATTTATTCTTTATTTTCATTTTTACAATCTCATCATCATCTTCATGTGAATGTACTATCTTGACATATACTGTTAAGTGCATATTCATCAAAATACACATCAGCATTTTTTTTACCATGTATATATGGCATACATATATTGAACTTCCAATCCAAAACAAAAAAAGATGGGGGGGGGGGGGGGGGGGGGGGTAGATCTTACAGCCTCATTCCTCCACATCACATAATATGACCCACAACCTTTCATAGCAAGATATCATTCACATATGAACTAATGAATTGCCTATTGTATATCAAAATGGTATTCCTAATGTATTAATTATGATAAATATTTCACTTAATTGTCAAGATGGACAGGAAAGTGTGAAAAAAGAGAAGAAGTTAGGAAAGGTAGTGGAAAAAAAGACAAATAAATACTAGTATGTTTGGCTTTGTCAAGGGCTGGGAGTAAGTACAAAAGGGTGCTTCTTGTGAAGTGTAAAAATGATATCAATAATAGTTGTAATAGTAATAGTTTAATCATACTTGGCAATTCAAACCAAATACCCAACTTATGAATTAACTACTGTAACTTTTTTTTACCATTTACTCCATTGTACTTCAAACTTTTCCTTAACAGTCACTCCTACCAGAAGCAATAGATTGTTGAACTTTATAATAAATGTCCTTTTTTGTGTTGATTAAAGAGTTTATATGTATTGAGTTGTGAAAACACCTCATTCGGTATAGATACTGCTCAATAATAATGATAATTTCATTATCAATCCTATTTATAGGTGAATACTTAACAGAAATCTTTAAGTACAGTAAGTGTAGTTTGGAACAATCTTCTAATTCAATTTAATTTTAATTAAAAAGTAAATAAGACTAGAATTCAACTTCTTCAGAATATATTTCACTTGGATTGTGGAGTGAAATAAAAAGGTGATTGAACTGCGATATCATCAGTGATTTAATTACATATGATATCTGTCAACAACAGTTAATGACCTTCTACTCCAGGTTTTAATGAATGATTTAAGTTTATTTTTTTAACAAAATTCAGTCTTGGTTCAGCTGACCAGAGATAATTATCACTGTGTCAACAGTCAATGTCACTGTTAAAATGTCAAGTCACTTTTAGCTGGTGTTTTTTTTTACACTGGTACACATTTTGTTTTAGCTGTAGCATGAAGCAACAAAAGTTTACTTGTCAATGTTCAGGTTTTCATAAAGGGCTATTCCAAGCTTTCCTTCACCGGCCTAGGAGGCAATTTTCCATCACATCAATATTTTTTCTGGTATGTACAGTGTATATAGATGTAATCATATAGAAAAATCAAATCCCTTAACTTTAAACAAAAAGAACACAACAAGATAAGAAAAAACACATTTCTGGAGACATATATGTGGAGACATACATGATAGAAGAAAAGTTGGAGAACCCGATAATGATTTTACCATTAGTAAACTTTATCCTCTATCATAATATATTAATAGAATCATACCAAATTGATATGCTTCAGGGTTAACTATGTATTTTTATACCTAATAAACATAAAAATATTTTATTTCACCATTCTTTAACGGGTTTTGTATTACCCGGTATTTGAAATAATGTTCTAATAGGAATTTTATTTGCTTTTTGGAAAAAAAACTCTCCATGTTAACCACTTTCCTAAAGAAAACATCCTGGTTCATTTGCCTTTGTGGATGACACATGGTTGTGTTCTGTATAATGCTGATGAAAATAATATAATAGTATATACATATATATATAATATTGGCAAAGGTTTGTTAATATTGAACAAAAATAGACTTTATCAAAGTGCAGGTATGATCATTACCCTGTATATAATGTATGAGTGCATAATCCAGCTGTGGAGGAACAGTACAGATATTCTGGGTCTGGTGTAATATGAATCAGACTAGACCTATATCTGCTGTCACTTCTTTTTTTATGATTTTCAAGTTAGAGAAAGGAGAACACATCTTTCATGAAAACTTATCTCCGCCGTGTTTACAAGTTTTCTGTATTTTACTTTTGTCTAGATTTCATATTATAATTTATATGCATTTATAACATCAACATTCCTGCATACATGTAATTCAGATATTGTAGAAGTCTTTATATGCTAGTGATAATTTGGATGTATATCAATAAGAAATACAATTGTACTTGAAATATCATAATCATAACATTCAGGTATGCTAATTTCTCCAAATTATGAGTCTTAAATTTCAGTGTTTTTACATAGAAATATATCTACAAAAATATCATATTTGAAGGTGATCACGATGTTCTGCAAATCTTGCAATTGATAAAAATGTGGCTGTCATAATGAGATGGCAGGAATGATGATGTTTATAGATATCTTGGCATATACAAATGTATATATTGTATATATTGATGTACATATATATTATATCAGACCTGTCATGACAAATATATATATATATATTAAAAGATAAAAGAATCAAGGGTGAGATCTGTCGAAATCATTTCAGAAAATTAGAGAACTAATATGTATTGAGTAACAGAAATACCCTACTTGACAATCGAACACTCGCTGACAAAACAAAACATTACCATTTGAGATTGTTAGACAAATATTTACTTGGAGGTAAATCAGCGACTTCCTAATGATCGAAATATGAAATATAACGAAATACTACAATCGTGATGTGGAAAACTTTTGACATCCCATTAACTACCGTTTTCACATCATGTCGATTTATGATGATCGCTGAATCTCGCCGTTTAATGAAACATGGGCGCCGCCATTTTTTGTGTCATGTGATCGAAAGTAGTCCAAAATGGTTACTACTTTGGTCCGAGTCTAGTTTCGGAGAAAATGACGAGGGGTTCCGATTGACCAGGGCCCAAGAGGGTCGAATGGCGTCACTTGGGTGCGACAGGCGCATGCGTGAAGCGTTCTGATCAGGAGAGGAAACATGCATTCTTGTAGGAACTACTGAATCATAATGTTACTCTTTCACACTGAGTTAGCGTTGGCCACTTCCTGTTGGATGAGGTCTGAGAGGGTGCCACACATGGCTTCCACTGACTGCGCATGCTCCGGTACGTTTGGGGAGATCTGCATCCTGTCGAACCAAACATTACTCATAGCGCCACCCATTGGAGTATATGGTCTGCCAAAAAAACACGATATACAAGATTCGACTAAAACAGCTGACACATTTCGAAGAAAATGGTTTAAACAATATTTCATTTTCCATCAAATACACACTTCAGTTTCACAATATATATGCAATCAGGATTGGAAAGCAAGCTGAAAGTTCATATCATCTCCTGTCCTCTTTTACAAATCATGTGGAAAAATATTGCAGAATAAATACAATTAGACACAAAATTTGATAAACACTATATTAACACATTGACAATAAGTTTTTAATAGTAAGCGATATTATATTCCTATAATGAAAAGATAGAACAATTACGATTATGGAGTGTGCTACCTCAGTTGTGTATAGAAAAACTGTCTTAGACATTCAAACATCATTAAAATCAAGTACTGCTGTCTGTTGCGAGTATAGCTATTACACGATATTTTAAAAAAAAGTTATCCTCTATCAAATCAATAAGCCACAAGTACAGCGTAGAGTATTCTTTTCCTTTTTTTCTTTTTTTTTTCCCCGTAAAATAAGTGTTGATTTAGTGAACTGCTTTAAAGTGACAGGCTCAGGGAGGGGTGTTTAAAAAATGGTGTCCTGATGGAGGAATTCGGTGATGTGTTTAATGTTTTGGAAGCACGAATTCATAGTTAATGACATGGTAGGTTAAAGATTAATGTTTCTTGATGACGGTCCTATGTAGTATCAATCTAACTAAAATCTAGATGCTCATTCTCACTACGTTACACGTTCATGTAACGTAGTGAGAATGACCATCTATATTTAATTAGCTCGATATACCATGTCAGTTTGAATAAATGTGTCGATGAAGTGCCGTCTCACACTTGACTAGTTGGCAATCGTGTGCTTTCCACAATACCCAGGCCTTGTCATATCTTTTTTTTCTTTTTTTTTTTTTAATTAACATCTAATATGCAAGTGCGTGTGGCCACAACCAAATAAATTCTACAAATAATATTTACATATCGAAATCAGAAAATCCAAGTATTTAGTATCGGGTGCAATTCTTTTCCAACACACAGGCAGATATTCAAAACTAAAATTTGCATATATAAACATGATTTCACATGATGTTTACGTTAAGTACATCACCTTACACGTGCACTGAATAATAAGATATATTTTACAACAAAATTTGAAAGCTAATAGTTTTTGTTTTTTGTTTTATTATGAAGTTTTGGTTTTAAATTATTTATTTATGAATATTCGGTGAGGCAGTGACGTACGTTTTGTTTGTTTGTTTGCTTGTTTATTTTTTGTTTTGTTTGTTTGTTTTTTTGTTTGTTTTTTATTTTTTTCAGGGCAGTTACTGTTAACCTGTTTTGTGAAAGGATGCCAGAATTGGTACATCCAGAATATTAAGTTGTGTTTGCAAAATGATCATCACCATCGTCAGGGTATTTATATTGATACTTTATCTGGCCTCATTTTCCTCAATATTCTTTCAGGTTTAAATCCCTTAATTTACAATCTTTATCTGGAAATACGGAGCTTTAAATTCCTTCGATTCAGAAAGTCTAAGTCAAATAATTTTCTGAAATTAAGAAATGTTGATAAAGCGGAGCCCGGATTGCGACACTGGCTCCGTGACAGCTGCTATCTAGAAGTACGAACTGACCTGATTGGAGCTGTTGGGTACAGCACCTTTGCGTGAGGAAAGTGGAACTCTCCCCTGGAGGCCATTTTTACCCAGTCTGAAACTCCGTTTCCCGTATCGCCTACATAAGGAAAAAATATTTTATGTGTAGACAGAGTACTCAAGAAGAAATCCGATTATGGCAAAGAGTTATCACTGGAGTTATATTACAAACGTTTTCTCATTTTGGGATCAATCTCAATATCATTGAAAACGCCCAATTTTAGTACAGGTCTTGTTCGACCCTTCACTTAAAAAATCAATGTTCTCCATCATCAAATTATACTTTGACTTTAAACATATCTATTGCCCAAATTAGGCACAAAGGATTTGGCACAAGTTATGACAACTTATGAAGCCATCTCCTATCAACAAAACATTTTACACAAGTGATGACATAGACATTTACAAATTCAAAGTTGAAATAAGTCAATTTTACATTATTATGCAAATAGTGATATAAAGATAGACACAACTTGCATGTTTAAAATCTCTTGCTGGATTTGATGAAAGCCTGCATATCTTCAAACACATAATCATTTACATCCAAAGCCAATTCAAGTCTTGGTTACCAAAAAGTAACAAATTTAGATTAATTTGTATATTCAAGTTATTTAATGCATTAAACATTTCTGAACGTGCAGTGGAAAAGTATTGACACTCGAAAAGGAATTGATATCAAATAATAGCCAAAGATTGACATTTTTATGTAAATACGGTATATAGTCTCAGATTTTTAAAAAGCTTATACAAATAAACGTACATACAATGTATTTGTTTACATTTCTGAGTACAGTATCTGGGGTTTTATCTATTTATTTACTTTATTTATTTTTTGCATTTTTTTTCTTTTTTCTTTTTTTTGTTCTTTTCATGTCACCTGTTTATAAAGGCACATCAATTAAGTGTGTGACAAAGGTTATACGATATTAATTCACTGTACGTTTTGAACTTATTATATACCTATATACGCACATTTAGGGGATCGCTAGCTTTGTGTATCCAACGAACAAATCTATGCGACAGGTTAAAATTGGTAGAGGCACGATAGCATTTCTTCGGGTGTAATTAATAACTTGTTCACTTAAGATTTAAAATATGCTATAAGAAGCTCAAACTTTTGGAGGGCGGTTATAGCATAAAGTATTTAACATTGGGTATTGTATAATACATATGTATATACTTCAGTCTATTCTAGTATTTAATCGATTATAATTATTTTTTGTCGGTGCTGTAATATCTAAACATGCTGTTTGTCTATATAGCTATACATGTCGATTAGCAGATTATATGATATGATCACAATCTTAAGAGTAAAAATCCAACACAATGTACATTGTTAGTTTTATGAAAAAAAGATATTTTCCATTGCTTGGGAATTTATTTGAATCAATGATATGACTTATTAAACAATACTACTAAATGTGCGATAGAGATCTCACTTTTAACAAATATGTTTCCGACATCCCATTCCAAAAGAACGGGAGTGAAAATCTTCCACTTTGAGAACGTATGGATTTCGTTCCGTATTTAGTTGGACGAGTTGTTTCGCATTTTATTATCGCCTCAGTTTTTTTAGCTTGTTTGCGTTAGACTAACAAGTATCATGGTATATGTTAATTCCTTCTGTGTTGTCGAACGTATCAGTTTGATAAGTCACCTGTACCTACCTGATCCGTGTAGAAACAAAACCGCAGCATTACAAACTTGACCTGTCTGTTTGACAATTCGTGGGTATAGAATCGATGCCGTGGATGCCGCCATTTTGAATTGGGGGAGGGTTGATATTTTTGAAAGTTACAATAACTTTAAAATCTTATATTTCATCTAGTTCGCGAATTAGAGTAAGAGTGAAACAAAAATATTGATATATTATGACGTAGTTTTAAGGAAAAGACCTTGATGCTGAATTAATAAATTATCCTACGAAATGTTGAAATTTCAGTAATGAAATTATTTCTCCCTCATGCTTTTAGGGACACAATGATTTCTCCCGAAAACTTTTTAATTGGGATTTGTCGACGGTGTATGACTTCCGGATTTACCACATACATGTATTGGAAAAAGTTAGAAAATCATCAACGCAACCTCCTCTGATATGTAAATAAAAATTACAACAAGAACAAATGGTCCAACAAAAGAAATATGGAAAATGAAATTTACCTTACCACGTTTTTTAATTCACACTGTACATGTACAATATGTATTCTAATGCACGTATACGTAACGAAAAAACATAATTTTTATCTTTTATATTCAAATCCCCAAATTCCCTTATAATGCCTACTCTTGAAAATGATATTATATCAATATGTTATTAGTATTTCATATTCTACGATTTTAAAAAAAACAATAATTTCACCATTGCTTGATAAAAATATTGTAGAAAAAATATGTCTCTTACAAAAAGAATTGAAACATGTTTATACAGTTTTAACTATGATTTTTCAAAACCAATAACAGTATATAATGTCATTTTAAGATTTATAATTGTTTGTAGAAGTTCAGGCTTTTGTGAATTAAAACTAAATATGGCCGTTCTCATTATAATCCACATCGTGTAACTGTATAGGGACCGATACCAACCCATACACAATGCATAGCTGGAATTTGAAAAAAAAAAAAAAAAAAGGATTACTGAACTTCAACTCTCAAAATTAAATTAAATTGTTTGACGACCAGCATCCAACCTGGAGGCCTGGGCGATTCTTCGCAGGTACTTGGCAATACTATTTGCATTATAGGTACACAAACGTATATTGTTTATCGTGTCATGATGAGAAATAAAAGTTAGAATTGTTCAATGCATGAAGATTTATAGTTTTCATGACATTCCTGTTCATATAATTAATTTCTATTGATTTTATTGATATTCCCGCATGATAAAAATACAAAACTGTACTTCCGTTTTATTTTTTGTTCATTTTCCCCTTGAATTTACTTTTAAATTGATGCTATTTTATTTTAAGTGTAAGCTATTTTACACGGTTTTATTTACATGCAGCAGTACATTAAAAAAAGGAAAAAAAGTAAGAAAGATATAATATACTCGCGAGTGGAACTTTAGAACAAATTTTAGACAAAGATTCTTTATTTTTATTGTTCCATGACTATATATGCTTTCTGCCGTGTTTATTGATCATTGAGAAGCTAAGGAAGGAAGGATCAAAGTGTTGTACTTTAGCCTGACACTAGGCTATAATTAAGCTTTTTTCAATATGACTTGTTGAAGTTTTGACATAAGAGATTGCAACTTAATTTGACAATTTGGATACTATTATTGTGAACTTTAACTGTACCTCAAACAAACATGCCATTTCTTTTAAATAAGTGAAATATCAAATCTTTATATAAAATGGGTGTTAGAAACAATGTATATATTAAAATGACTATAACGGTAAATTCAAACTAATTATTCAAACGCTGACCCCTGCCCCCATTATAAATAGTGAAATAAGCAGTTACATATGCATTCTTACAGCACCTATTGAGTTGTTAATGTTATTGTTTTGCACTGATTTTTACCAAACACTGTAGTGAACACATTTATTTTCGTAATTAAGGCTTAGTTGTATGATATTATTTTTTGATATTATATATATTTTATAATATGTATTATCTTATTATTTTCCAACATTGACTTTTGCAGTAATGGTCCATTTAACTGTAATATATTACATATAATATCATTATTATTTTGCACGTTTCTATTGATGATTACATGTACATGTATAAGAAATCCAGACATTAGTCCTTTTCAAAACAGTACTTTAGTTTTAACAGAACGTGCAAAACTGTTGCTAAAATGTGGTAGCTCCTCTAGATTGTGAGCTTTATGTGCACATTGTAATAGTTTTTATGGGGATGCAGTTGCTTACAGTCTTTTTAGACTGTAAAGAGTCAAACATAGATAATTTGCGAGATACGTTTTAAATAATTTTGTCAATATCCCGTTCATGTATATGCGGCCTTCGATCAAGCAGAAGGCGATGTTCAAATTTTTAATTTATCGGGTGTCCCAAGTGGTGCAGCATTTCAGTATGATGAACTGTCCGTTATATCCTTTTCTAAATATTGCCTCATTTTTCTGAATACGACCTTTCAGTAAATGTTGTATGTTTGTTAAATTTTCAAATCACTCATTTCTATGGCTTCTCATTAATAATACATATTATTAATGATCTAATATATACGTCAATGTATGTCTGCACCTTCTAATTTTCAAATGTTTATCTACACTTAATTCATTTTCTTCTTCATTGTCCTCTTCATTTTTTTGGAGGAAATAAAGAATTGAATGAATGAATGAATGAATTTTCCGGTATTGTTACTGTTAAAACTGAATGGATTTTAAAGAAACCAAATTCGGTCAGAAATATTCTTGGGGGGAAGGGGAAATTATTTTGCATAAGTAGTGACTCTGATCTCCCTGGTGCGAGAAGGGCGGGCCAAATAGGGGGAAGTCCTTTAAATTGCTACTTGTCACAAAGTACTGAATGGATTTGAATCAGATACATGTATGGTCAGACAAATCCCTTGAACAGATTTTGCATAAATTGTGGCTCTTATCCCACCTGGGGCCAAATAGAAGCAAGTCGTTTTTATCGCTACTTGTATTTTTGAAACCGTGGAGATCCCCACCCCAATAACCATATAGAGCCTCGCTGGGCACCAAGAGATAAACACAATCATGTTGTAAATAAAGGCCCTAGGGTTTTCCCCCGCCCCCAGGGAGTTCAGTTTCTTGGTTATATTTTTGAAACCGTCGAGATCCCCACCCTAATATATACCATATATAGCGTTGTTGGGCATCAAGAGAGAAACACAATCGTGTTGTAAAAAAAAATAGGCCCTGGGGTCTTCCCCACCCAAAGGAACTCGTATATCAATAAAATAAGCTATAAAAGAATTGAACATGAACATTATTTTTATGTTTGGTCAAATAAAACCAGGTGAGCGATACAGGCCCTCTGTGCCTCGTTTTGTATGTACCAAGTTGTGAACACTGATCATGATAAAGATGTAAAATGTATTTAAAGGGAATTTCCTAAACTTTATACTGATATCATAAACCTTTAGGTGTATTTTTTTAATCAGGTGCAAAATGGGGAGATCATATCAAGGGATTCCGATAGTAGTTTTTTTTTTCTATAAAAACATGTACTAACTAGATGTAGACGTCATATCCACGAATATATTATGCTGTCTATTATTACGGGTTTTCCAATTTACGTGTCCGTATTGATACTCTTGCTATCCGTAGAAAACTCAAACTGATACACAAGATGCACCACCGTAAATAACTTCAGACTTCATAAATAATATTCTTCCTCCTATTATCTAAAACAACCGCTAGTGCTATGCAAAACTTGTACATGAAGCTTAGACACCAGTGAAACTCCCTCAATTCTGATCTCTTCAGGGAAAACTGTGTAAATAACGTAGCATGTACGTTTGGCAAGTCCTGCACTACTCACAGGGGCATGTCTAGTTTTATATTACAAAAAATAGTCAGAAATACCTATATATAGTAGGTATTTCTGACTATTTTTTGTAATATAAAACTAGACATGCCCCTGTGCACTACTTGAACGAGATACGCTTTAATACCCAAAATTTAACTCTTTAATGCCGAATTCAATTTTGAAACAATGTAGTTTAGAAACCCACTGCAGCCAATTTCTCCGGAAGCCTCTGTGTGCAGCTGTGTATGAAAAGGGTAATTCGGAATGTATTCCTGAAAGGAGGATCTGTGTCCTCTGGGCATTAAACTGAAATTCCCCGGGCTCAAGAAATGCAAAGTTAAATCTAGATGTTTGTATATTCCATGAGGGAACATCAGACGTTAAAATTCAGCTGTGTCGGTCAATTTTATGGCGGGTTCTTGAAGGAAATTAGAAATGTAGGTAGAAAACTGTCAAAAGTTGGATTTTTAGGGGCTTGATTTTAACCGAGGTGCATTTTTTCCTTCCGTCATTAAGAGATGGGCGCATATGCGTCTTACAGGTGTTCTTCGACCAAGCTCAATCTACTAGACGCATGCCCTATGGACTTGATCTAGCAACTGCGCGTTGACCGATATACCATATAACTAGCCAGTTTTGTTGGAATAAGCGATCAGTAAATGCGCAAAAGCATTTCACACTCCTCAATCAGTAAGAAAAGACTCGTATTGGGTACTTCGTGTGTGGAATGAAAGAGTTTTGAATCATGAAAATGGGGTCAAGAAATCCAGGGATTTTTGTGTAATCATGTGCAAAATTTGGGTAATCTTGTCAATATCAGCAGGTCTACAACAGCACCGGGGGGAAAGGTCTTTTTACAAGGAACAAGTCAAATAAATGCCCAAGCTGTATCCTTTTTACCCACAAGTTTTATGAACCATTTGACCCTAACGACAGTATGACAATAGTTTCCCTAAATGTGAAATATCTTTGTCAGATTTTAGCGAATTCGACAGCTGTGACCTTGAAAATACCGGAAGCTTAATCAATTCAACCGGCTTCTAGTCATTCATCCTAGCAGACTACAGAACCAATATCAGATGTCTGGAGCTTCTCGAGAATAATTCCTTTTAATGAAGTGGGTCACTGGACGGAGCACCACTACACAAGATAGCCATACCCTTCAGACTTGTTCAAAATAGAGAAAAATGATTTCTTTGCCACAGTATAATGTAGATACGGTACATGTTCTTCCTTTTCAAGATAGATTTGCTTTGACAATCATTTATTATAAGAGGGTCTAACTACCGTATTTGACCTAATAAGGGCGCCCCTACCTTTTTTCAAGGAAATAAATCTTTGACTGAGTGTCAAAATGGTGTTCAAAAGTAATAATTCATGTGAAATATTTTGCTACTTTATGTGTTCAATTTTCTTCAGCAAATTAAGTAACTGGAACACATGTTTTCGCCACATTTTGTGTATTCCTACAGGCTACAGATGACATGTCAGTGCAAAGAGCACCCAAAACTAAACACATATACAAATAATAACTTACCATCTTTATTTGAAGGTAAAGTAAAGACTTCATTCTTGTTGATAAATAACTTTTGTTCAGAACAAAAAGCTAGTAAAAGACATTGTAAATCAATTATTAGGTCAAAGAAAACGATGTTTGATATGATCTGGGAAATCACCTGTTTCTATAAATAGAACACAAAAGAGTTCCATTTCAACATAAATGGCGGAACACACGTTCTCTGGTCTAAAGATCAGCTGGCATGGTTTACAAGTTTACAGGAGTATTCAAGTGGTGTTAAAGCTTAATATATGATAATGATTAGATATCTTCATCTGGAATATTTTTATGACTGAATATTTTACCGTTTCCACAACCTTGGGTATTCTGCTATAAGGTATAGTCTGTTTCATAAAACTTCAGAATAACTTATCTTAATAAGGGCGCCCCCACTGTCAATTACCCGCGCCCTGCGCCCTTATTAGGTCAAATACGGTATATTATTTCGTTTTTTTGTATTCTCATTAAAAACTATGTTTTGTTTGCTAGGTTTGAACTGCTGGGTTTATCGCCCTCTTGAACAGCAAGGATAATCTTGAGGCGGGGTCTCATAGTACATGTAGTTGGTTATACCTCACTGAACATAGGGGAGGTCATAGACATCCAGACCAATTAAGAGTAAAGGGCCTGGCCAATAACTAAATCCTACAAGTAGACCAGAATTTTCTTTATATATTTGACTTTTTTTTTTCTTCCATGTGTGTGCGAGCTTTTTTTGTTTTTGTTTTATCAAAAAGTGTTGAAAGTAAATTCAGATGGTACAGGTAATTATATATGAATAGACAAACTGAAAATGTAAGAGAATGTCCCAACAGATTTATTTGTCTTCAGGCTTATTAAATACAAAAGTGAGGCAGCACTTTCCACAGTACTGGCGGTCAAAGTGAGAAGCCATGAACACACCTGCACCACAGTCATCATTGGGACACTCTCGTCGCAGACGGGTTATCTTCCCATTCTCGTCTACCTGTAATCATACAAACATTCAAATTAGCATCAAGGTAATTTCTGACCAAGAATCATTTGGCAAATCCCACAGGATGTAGTCAAAGGTCAGAATTTATGTTGGTAACCACACATCCCCATCCCGCCCCCCCCCCCCAGTGACAATCAATTTAGGAGAGCTAGAACAAGTTAAGTGTGGAAAGACCGACAATCAAATTGGCAAACTTTAAGTTCCCCTATCCCAATCTGTGTTTCTTGGCTGGCGAGAAACAAATCTCTTCATCATATCTGCACCATTGCAACCAAAAAACCTGCAGTGTGAATTGTATTGATGTACAAATGGCCAGAAATACAGTCTTAACATATTAATCTTACAGAATTGAGAATCCTTCATCCTATACTATAGGTCAACTACAGCAAATCAGTCAATATCTTGATTATTGAAAGGTTGATGACTGCCAGTTTATCATCAGCAGAAACCAAAAACTGTTTTTGGACAGAAAAGGGATCTGAATAGCCCATCTGATGATGATGGTGGGCTAAAATGCTGATGAAGAAAATTTATTCAAATTTAAAAACGAAAATATCAAATGAAGATCTATTGCTGAAGAAATAAACAAATGAAAATAAAATTGATCAGCGATGTAACAGTAGAAATCAATTTGACGAATCATCACCATTTCATAAGGTGTCCTAAGAGTTTTACATCACAGCAATTTGATTCAATTTCAAACCCTAAACCCTGTTGGTGGGGTTTATTCTTAAAATGCAAGTGAAATTTGCATCAGTTTTTTCACTCGTTTGGGATGGGAAATTTCCCCTGAAATTGGTAAATTGGGAAAGAAATTTTTAAATATTGAAATGCAAATTTGGAAAGTTGGCTTAAATAGGAAACAAATTCCATTGGGAATAGGGCCTTTTATTAGGCCTCAAAATCTGTAAAAGTGAACATTGTAGTTAAACCTGACCATCAATAATGATATAATGGGCTGCTCAGTAAAGAAAATTGTAGGAATCACTAGTATCATAAGGTGTCCTAAGAATTTACATCATAGCAGGTCCCATTTCATGTATAGACAAGGTTTTTTTTGTATGCGGCATTGAATTCTATGTTGAAGAAAAAATAATACTCTTGAAATATTTTTTCAGATTTTTTTTTTTTTTTTTTTGAGAGCATATTTTCACAGAGGATCAAACTTTTTGGAAGGGATATATATTAGTGTCCATCATTGTTAAATCTTTTATGAATTTCTGGTATATACTGGAGAAAGGTCCCTCCCTTGAAAAAGTTGACATCGTAGTTTAGAATAGACTGATCACTAATGATGGGCTAGCTGCTCAGTAAAATGTTGTAGGAATCACTAGTATCATAAGGTGTCCTAAGAATTTACATCATAGCAGGTCCTGTTTGATTACATAGACAAAGTTTTGCACATACAGCATTGCATTAAATTTCATCTTCAAGAAAAATCAATATTCTGGAAATATCTCTTCAGATTTTTTAAATTCTAATTAAGGGCATATTTTCAGAGTATAAAAATTTTTGGGAGGGATATATATTAGTGTACTTCTATGTTATGGTCCAACAGTTAAATCTTTTATATTTCTGGTATATACTGGAAAACATGTCCCTCTCTTGAAAAAGTTAGCACCGTAAGTATTTAGAATAGACTGATCACGATGTCTTTTGCAATGATAATGATGGGCTAGCTGCTCAGTAAAATGTTGTAGGAATCACTAGTATCATAAGGTGTCCTAAGAATTTACATCATAGCAGGTCCATGTTTGATTAAATAGACAAGGTTTTGTGCATGCAGCATTAAATCATCATGTCCAAGAAAAAAATATTTGAAAATATTGTCTTTTCATTTTTTTTTTATACAATTCAGAGCACATTTCCACAGAATAAGAAATTTGTTTGAAAGGATACAATTAAAGCATAATGCTATGGTAGGTACAAGTCAAGTCATTCTCTATGCATTTCTGGTTTATATTGGAAAACAGGCCCCTTCCTTGAAAAGTTAATATTATAGTTTAGACTGATCACTAATGATATTGACGGGCTGCTCAGTAAAATGTTGTAGGAATCACTAGTATCATAAGGTGTCCTAAGAATTTACATCATAGCAGGTCCGTTTGATTACATAGACAAGGTTTTGCACATACAGCATTAAATCATATCCAAGAAAAAAACTTAAAATATCATGTCTTTAAATTATTTTTGTTTTTACAATTGAGAGCATAGTTTCACAGAATAACAAAACTTTTTGAAAGGATACTGTGTAATTCAAAGTATAATGCTATGGCAGGTACAAGTCAAGTCAAAGTTAGTCTTTATGCATTTCTGGTATATATTGGAAAACAGGTCTATACCTTGACCCCCTGAAACTTCACCAAGGATGGGTTATTTTTCAAACCAATAATACATTTTTGTTAGACAAGTCTTGCACTGCTCAGTAGAGGTAACGCTTAGGGTTTGAGATCATGTGTGATCATAGGTGTCCTAAGTTTTCATCATAGCAGTAGCCTACATCTAAAAGGAATACAGTCAAGCCCCTCAAATGCAACTATGTTGGTCGTTTTGTTTTCTTGATCAGAATCAAAACTGAATGGGCATCACTAGGGACCAAATGGAAACTAAATATGACGTTTGAGAGATAACCATCGAACACTTCAAGAAATGACGATAAAGATGGCCACCAGTTGAACTTTTCACAAAATCCAAGATGGTTTGAATTTCCTGTCAGCCGTTACATTTTTCTAAACAGGCTGAAACTTCAACCCACACAAATAGAAGCCAAGGGAAACTTACACATTGAATTACAGAAATATCCTTCCATTATTTCAAGAAATAGTGATATCAAACCTAATTGTCAAATATTTCAGATGGCCAACTACTGTCAACCATTGCTTTTCTGATCGGTCCCAAAATTAAAAGGGCACAACTAGGAACTAAAGGGGACCTACATATGACATTTGATAGATCCATTGTGCACATCATCACAATGCAAGGAGGTATCATCTTAACACACCTACAAAAACATTAGCTGGGGGTATACAAGTCCTAATCACAACAACAAGAGTGGCACTTACAGATTCAAACCAATAATATATTTTTTTTGTTAGACAAGTCTTACACTGCTCAGTAGAGGTAACGCTTAGGGTTTGAGATCATGTGTGATCATAGGTGTCCTAAGTTTTCATCATAGCAGTGGCCTACATGTAGAAGGAATACAGTCAAGCCCCTCAGTTGTGACCATGTTGGCCATTTTGTTTTCTTGATCAGAACCAAACTGAATGGGCAACACAAGGGGCCAAAGTCACCAAAGGGATCCTAAATATGATGTCTGAGGAATAATTTTCAAACACTTCATGAAATATCTAATTTCAACTCAACTGTAAAATTTTAAGATGGCCACCAGCTGAACTTTTCACAAAATCCAAGATAGTTTCCTGTCAGCCGTTTTGTTTTCCTAAACAGGCTTAAAATTCAACTGACACAAAAAGAAGCCAAGGGAAACTTAAAACATTGAATTGAAGAAATATCCTATTATTTCAAGAAATAGTGATAACAAATTAATTGTCAAATATTTCAGGTGGCCAACTACTGTCAACCATTGTTTTTCTGATCGGTCCCAAAACTAAAAGGGGACCTACATATGAAATTTGATAGATCCATTGTGCACATTATCACAATGCAAGGAGGCACCATCAGTTTTTCTCACAAGAAAGGGTAGTTGGATGGATACATCTTAACACACCTACAAAAACATTAGCTGGGGGTATACAAGTCCTAGTCACAACAATAAGAATGGCTTTAGAAATTATCAAGCGAGAATTTTTACTGCCATCCTTACACTTACAGATTTATACAAATAATCTATTTTTGTCCGATAAGACTTGCACTGCTCAGTAGAGGTAACGCTTAGGGTTGGAGATCATTTATGTGATCATAGGTGTCCTAAGTTTTCATCATAGCAGTGGCCTACATCTAACAGGAATACAGTCAAGCTTCTAAAATGCGAATTTCCAAGGCCAAGGGAATAGATAAACAAGAAATCTGGATTTTGGCAGCTGGAGCAAACCATCAAATGATCTTCATCAGTCATTATATAGCTATAAAAAACTTATCTTTTCTCTACTTTCCCTTCATCCTCTATATATGACCTTTAAGAAAGGTCCAAGAAGGACATTCCAAGTTGGGTTTTTTTTAAGGGGAAACAGCCTATTGATAATAGCCCACCATCTGATCATTGTGAGCTTAAAAACCAAATCAAACTAGAAGCCTCAATCATGTTTCTATAGTTATGGTTTTGGAAACACCAGATGTCTCAAATTATAGGCATTAATAAGTAACACCATTTCTACATTGGGGAAGACTTTGATTAGGTTGAATAAGACAGGAAGTCACTAGCTTTTAGTGTTGGGACGATGATCGGTAAAGATCGATTAGCGATCGTTTATAGCATCTCGATGCCGATGATCGATGGCAAACATCAACAATCGATCATCGGCAAATATAAAAAGGTACCGAAACGAACGAACCTCAGTATATGTAATCGAACGCGCCCGTCAGGGGGCGTAACTCGAAAACATAAACAATGTACAAAGATGGCGGCCGCTGAAGAAAATCTAAGGGAAATATACCCAAACCCAGGCTCCAAAACGAAATCAGATGTTTGAAAATTCTGCGGATTTTATAAAATTAATGATAATGAACCACCATCAAAAAAGAATTTGGATACAACGCAAGCTGTTTGCCGTCTATGCCGCAAGATTTACAGAAATACAGGTAAGTTCTACCAAGCTAACAAACTCGTACGGCAGACGTAACATGTGTTTCATTTGTAAACTCAAAATTGTATCAGCCGTTTAGAACGCTTGTCAGTTGTATATTTATTATCTTTAAACAAGTATCAACTTAATGTTTTCTTCCGTCGTTTTCAGGAAATACTACGAATTTCAGAGCCCATATTGACGGGGAACACAAATTACTGTCGGGAAATTCCACACAATCGCGATCAGACAAAGTTGAAACAAAATTAGTTCAACCAACAATATCGGCTACATTTGTCAAAAGATGTGATGTTGTATCAGGATTTTACAGAACATTATCTACTATCCACCAGTATCTAGCTACCCCAGTAGCCAAATTGCAAAGACATTAAAAACAATCATGTCCAGGGAGATTTGAGTGCATGTATTGTGTTTGCATTTGTGAGTTTTTCACCCTTGTACATGTTCAATAAATGTTTACTGTTATTATTTTCTAGTCAAAAAAATGGTGTGTCAAAAATGTCAAAAACTGTCAATTGTCTAGTCAAGAATGTTTAGTTATTGCTCTGCTATATACTAAATTGTTATTGTTTATCAGTTTAATAGCTCAATTAAGCTGTTTTCATTGTTAATAAAAATATTGTTTTTCTTGATTGTAGCTTTTTGTGATTGATGTGTCCTCATGATCAGTAATTAAAAAAATTATTTTGAGAAATCCCTAAATCCCAAAAATATATAAAGTTGGAACACCCCTTTTCTATAGTGCTTAAAGGAACTGGTTAAGTGATTCATAAAGTGGCATTAACATATTAGAGACTTTATCATGTTCAACAGGAAGTTGTTTCACATACTACAGAGGGGGTGAAGCATACAGTACACATACAACACAAAATAAAGTAAACAAAGGCAGATAACTGAAAACAGTTTATTTCCATGCTAAGTTACTAATATTCAATGGAATTTTAAAGATATTAAAGTTATAAATGCATTGGAAAAGTAAACCGATTATTTCACCGATTATCGGATCGAATAGGGTATCCGATTCCAACCGATGATCGATTATGATTTTCAACCGATTTCCCAACACTACTAGCTTTAGAAAGTGGGTCTAAAGGCATGTACAAATTTTTGTTTTTACTTGTGAAGAATTAACTTCAGTCTGCTTGGAATCCCGAGACATAAACGGCAGGCTGTCATAATTGTAATGGTCCTTTTTATAGTAAGTAAAATGTAAATGGCATCCTATTTGTGTATACAAACCTTGTAGTACTTTAAGACAGCTAGAGTGACCTTCTTCTTCTTGTGCTTGTTCTTCTTTGGGGTGGTGTAGTTCTTCTTCTTCCTTTTCTTGGCACCTCCCCTCAGCCTGAGAACCAAGTGCAGGGTAGACTCCTTTTGGATGTTGTAGTCGGACAGAGTTCTTCCATCCTCTAGCTGCTTTCCAGCGAAGATCAATCTCTGCTGGTCTGGGGGAATGCCTATAACAAAACAAAATTAGTCTTTCAAATGTCTTCAACATTTACTAGCAACATTTAACAGCAGGTCCCACTGACGGACAGACCTATAGTTGATATTATTCAACAAGCATACCAATACATGTCCTCTACCGGCCTGGCTGCCACTGCTAGCTAGCTGAATTTTTATCCAAATCCACTAAGGAATGAAGCCAGTGCTGACAATAGATTTTCTAAGAATAATTATGGTGACCATTAACACTGAACAACCTTTAAAAGTCAAAATTTTACCAACTTAATATTGTATGAAGTTGGTTCAAATCCCTCAAAGAATGAAGATGCTAGAGTACTGAGGATTGTTCTTTGCATACCAAGATCACATATAGAAATCATAGCAAGTTGGCTTTAACTAATTCTGGAAATATGAATTCTAGCAGTCCAAGTAAGATTATTTAATGGTCATTTAAATTTGTCACCTATCGTTTTCTCAATGTAAAACCAAGATTTGTACAGAAATCAATTGCTCAGTTGATACATTTTTTATGAATCATCACCATTTCATAAGGTGTCCTAAGAGTTTTACATCATCGCAATTGTTAGCAAATTTCAATAGTTAATACCAACTCCTTTTTCATTGCTTTTGTACAAATACAATGTTGGAGCAGCACATTTGGTTTTCCTGAAAGCAGTTTTTACCTTCTTTGTCTTGGATCTTGGCTTTCACATTTTCAATTGAATCACTTGGCTCAACCTGGAAATAAATTGCAAGGCATTTAATTCAACATTAGAAACAGTAAGAATCTTGCTTATCATGCGACGTCTAAAACCCTTCACGGCATATTTTCTTTGGCTTTTACTTATTAACAAATGCATTGCACAGTTTAAGTGAATTTGATGCTTCTGCCATATCAGAAGCTTTCCATCTTACTTCAACAGGTCGGGGAAACCCCGAGATCGGCGTATAATACCTCGATCGGCCTATTATACGCCGATTGAGGTATGGATTTGTTACTAAAAATAGCTCAAATCAATTTAAACTCATCTTTTTAAAATTTTCTATCCAAGTCGCATGAATTTATGACAAAATAAACAATATTTTGCTGAAATATGTTTAATGGAAGCAGTGGCTACTTAGAAACTTGATGCCGCCGTAGTAACACTACCATCGTAACATAGGCCATATAGACCGGAAGTATTACATCTGTTTTCAGTTCTTTCCCGCACTCAAATAAATTTAATTTTTGTATTTGTATAACGTTTAATGCCTAAATAAATGCGACTTGGATAGAAATTTTTAAAAAGAAGAGTTTAAATTGATTTGAGCTATTTTTAGTAACAAATCCATACCTCAATCGGCGTATAATAGGCCGATCGAGGTATTATACGCCGATCTCGGGGTTTCCCCGACCTGTTCAATACCATACACTGATGAAGACTACAGTAAAACATAAGTGACTTATGCATAAAAGAACTTTGTGCATTTCTTTTTCAAATTATCCTGCATTTAAGTAACTTGTTAAGGACTATCATTATAACCCATTATGCAGGGTTGTAAATTATGTCAAAAGTTTCCATTCTTGCCGAAACCTTCTAAATTCCACTTGACTTGCATGTAACCGAACCAACTAACCTCAAGTGTGATGGTTTTGCCCGTGAGGGTCTTGACAAAGATCTGCATGGCTGCTCAAATCACCACTGAAAAAAACCAATAACATCAGAATATATTTGTTCAATATTCATGCTATGAATAAATCATATACAATAGTTTGTACCCCCCCCCCCCCCCCCCCCCCCTTTCCGTGAACCCCAACACAGTTCACGCGAGTTTTACTTATACTACACATTGTTGGCTATTTACTATAGGATGTGGAGGTATACAATTTCGCACACTTTCGATATATATGTATTTAAATACGTTACTTTTATATGTTCAATTCAAATCAAGAAAGAATACATTGCATCATTAGATGACAGGCCACGACTCACACCTCACACAGTACCGGTATTTATTTAGTATTATTATGTGAATTTTATTAAATTACTATTCATTATTTCACATATCGGTACATGAAGAAACGCCATATATACTTCTGTAAGTAAACAGACGTGAAACGAGCTGTGGCGACAGATCATAGAGGAATAACATGTACATTATGGTTCGAACCCTACCATTTACTATGGCGCTCAGCATAGAAAAGGAAGAAACGTGGGTTGAGCATGCCCGATCATGGGGACCATAATCTATAACCAAAGCGTGGTCATGTGAAAAAACCAATAAATGACTAAGTTATCGTTGCCAGTTGTGAAATGGTATTACATAAATTTAATTGTACAATAATATCGCATAGAAATGTTTCTTGTCTATGGACATTTATTTGAGTATTGAAATACTGAACATTTTGTTCCAGACTATAGATATGTTTCCGGAATGGAATTTTGTTACCTTTCGGATATTTTCATTATCTATACACTACCTTTCGAGGTTCTTGAGAGTTTTCCTAACTGGAATGAGAACACCGGTCGAAGATGACAGCCAAAACAAAGTTTATGAGATTGGAATCAGAAATCGAGAAATACAGAAATGAATCATGTTGGATAAAAGCCAGCGAATTGGCTCGCCAACTTTCCAGTAAATCTTCTGAATTAGGTGAGATCGCCCACGGTAGAAGCAAACGAGACATTCGTGTTATATTGTGCATTGGCAGTTTGTGGACACGCGTGTGAAGTTCTATTTATTTATTTATTTTATTAAATATCAGGTGTCTGATAAGGGAATAAATGCTTAATTTCAAAACTTTATGAATGTAACAATACATGTAGAATCTTCATTATGTACGCACCATTTTCAATAATAGCATTAATAATAATAAAGATCACTAGGCTAATGAGTAATGTTCACACTTTTTTTCTGTTTGACTTCTACAGTACAGTCAGTGTAGCTGTAGTTAATCCGTGTGTTGGTTTCAGTTTAACTGCAGTATATTTATACAGTTTTATAATAAATGCACAATTCACTCAGTGGGGTTGATATTGTGTATCCCATCCCGAGCCCGAGCTTGGAGCCCGAACTTTGGTTATTTTCATTTCTCTCCTCAAAGGCTTATTCATGATCACTGCTTTAAATCATTTTCTCAACACTAATTCTTGTTGATATTTTTTAGCTATCCGAGCCAGCGCAATTTTCTGAAAAATAATAACATTAGAAATCGGCAATTTTCAGTTTTCAGGTGGTGATTTTGTATAGTCTGCACTCAAGCTACTCCTATATGTATATGAGGTCTTATATTATTCCACCTGATTACATTGGTGGATATTGCGACTGGTCATGACAGCCTGTCAAAAGTTTCCTGTCGTGTAAACCTCTAATATTATTGGAGTACACTCAAGCGTGACTATTTACATTTTTTTGCTAATTATTCGAGACATACACTTTATTTTTGTTGAATATTTTACAAATACAACAAGTAAACCTAGCTGGTTTCAAAAATACAATCTTCCATATAATTATTTCATGTCAAATCCTTACCGCAGTGACGATCATTGGTACAGGATTGAGTTGTCTGCCCTTACCACAGGCCCAGGTAAACAATTGGAGTCCAGTGATTGCAGCGCATTTGCAAATAATGTCTGAGCATTCCTATGAGACTTTTTTGGTTTTATTGATGCTCTTATAACCACTGAGCATCAGGACCTACCAACCACTCACCAGAGCTGTGGCTTATATCGTAATCTACATGTAGCTCACCACACTAAACACGTATAACCAACTTCGTTTATTTCCTGTGATGGACGAATGTCAATATTGTACATGTGTATCAGTTGCACCCATTGTTGGATTTTTTTTTTTTTTTTAATTAGAAACTTTTGTAAATTTACATAAATGTATTTGTGACTTTTCATACATTTGTTGTATAAGCAGGCTTAAAAAGGTGAAAATCTTTACCAGTTATGTTTACTTCAATCATCTGATTTTCAGATTATTATGAACAGTTTACACTGGCAGAAAGTCACTTAGAAGAGTACCTTAAAGAAAACCCTCCAATAGAGAAAAACAGCAGTAAAGCAAGAGCACATCTGGCAGATGCCGAAAAACAGCTGAAACTTGTAGCCAAGGTGAAAAATAAGGTCAGTCTCAAGAGTAAGATCCAGTGAAAAATACATTGTATACATATGTATATTAACAAACTTGATTAACACGAATTGAAATTGTGATTAAAATTATGTTTGTTTTGTAAGTGTGACTTTCAAAGTCACTCACTTCCTATTAAAAAGTAAAAAAAAAAAAAAAAAAAAAACCAAGACAATCTAAATAATTATCTGCCCTTTAATTGTTGTTGTTAGGAGAAGGCTTCATAAGTTTTGCTAGTTAAGCTGTATTAACAAAATATGATTATAAAATTGAGATGAATTTCTACCAATCTTAATTGAAATCTAGATCCTCATTCTCACTCCGTTGCATGATCATCTAACAACATCCCATAAGGGGTCATGTTCTGATGACCTTTATGATATGTGTATTTCACTTTCGGGACAAATTGTCAATTTGACGATTTCATCGAAGCAAACCATTTTGTCACAGCATGTATATAGCCATATGCTCCGTGGGACGAAATGACTTGAAACAAATTGACAGATTATGGGAGCTATGCACTTTGGTCATGCTAGTTTGCACATACAATAAAATTCACTTCAAAGATTCCGGAAGTAGTCATTTGATTGGTTAATCCAAAAGGTCACCCTAACGTGACCCCTTATGGAATGTTGTTAGATGTTCATGTAACAGAGTGAGAGTAAAAATCAAGATTTTAATTAGTTTAAATTGGTACCAGCATAATGGATGATCGTACATAAAGAACCAGTAATCGTGTCATCTTCCCTAGCCAAGGCTTCTGATTACGTTACACTCCACGAACCCTTGGCGGATATAGTCGTGTTCAAACCGTCGCGCCCTGGAATCCCAGGGCACCCAATCAAATCGCGTTTTACATTCTGGCTTGGTTTCGCAGTAAACAAAAAATGCGGCACCCAGTACAGAGCTACATTGCCGACTATGTCATGGCATTTTACCTAAATACAAAAATCACAATCTTTGGGGGAACATTCGCAGTGTTTGATCAATTCATATAAGTCATTGATCACATATCTCATCGAAATGACACCAAACCTCGATGTGTGTTTGTAAACATCACCGATGAAGTAAATCAGTAACGCTTGTTTTGATTGGTCGAAAATTTCATGCGTGAAGGGTGGTAATTTCGAATCACCGCTAGAGGGCCAGAACTGACTCCTATATCTGCCAAGGGTTCGTGGAGTGTAACGTAATCAGAGGCCTTGGCTAGCGAAGATGTAATCATGTAGGGATCTCTTAGTCTTGTTATAATCATGTGACTCATGAACTATTATGAGTGATTGTACATTGTTTTATAATACTCTTCTTTAATGTTGTCAGTTGAGCCTGGATGCCAACCTACTGCTTGCCAAAATAAGCTACAGTCAGGGTCAGTATGAGACGGCCCTTGAAATATTCGATGACCACGCTAATTTAGACAACCTAGCCACCAAGGACTTTGCTACCACACGCCAGCTACAGATAGTTGCAGAATCGTTTGCAATCAAAGGTGAGTTATAGAGAACATTGTATGATATCATGAATAACACAACAACTTCACATCCTATCAGAGTAATGTTTGTATTCACTAATTTGAAAGGCTCATGGATTTTGTATGTTTATTGTACATCTGCCATATCCTTTTTAGATCATCTGACCCCAAGGGTCAGGGTTCAAGTCAGGATGACCTAATGCTATCATGATCCATCTGTTATTGGCCACTGTAACATCTCAAGGTTCAAAATCCCTTAACCGGTTTCGGTGAAAGTTTGCATGAAGATTCCATAGTGTAAGATGAACCAAAAGTGAAAATCACATGCAGTCCCTGACCCCATGGGTCCTGAGGAGTGGAGCCAAAAGGGGTGAAATGGGCTGAAATTTCAAAAATCTTCTTCAGACCCAGATAATGATGTCAGAATCTATTTCTCTTCAGACACTGAATGGTTATTAGGTGATTTATCAAAAGTGTGAAATTCATGATACCTTTAGGCATCACGTTCCCCTCTTGCAATGGGGTAATTTAGTACAGAAAAATGACATCCTTTCAACAGCAGGTGGCATTTCAATTTCACCGATTTTTAGTAGTGGGGTACACCTTGGATAACTATAAAAAGATACACCTATAATGTGTTTTTTCATTGTTTCTTTAATTAAAATTACATGTAACTTAATGATTCCAATTTTCTTCTTTAAAAGCGGCTTTTAGGTCACTGGTGAGGGGTCACAGTGGGAAATAAGCTTCATGTGTGACTTGTTTTCCCCCGCCATAAAACATGGGGAGGGGCTTATAGTGTTGGCAATGGCCATCATGTTGTGTCCCATTTTCATTCTAATTTATTATAAACACTTAGCAACTTAATTCTTTTATATCTCCGAAAGTTTCTCAGACTTCATAATATTGTAGGTTCCCAATAATGTTATCAAATGATTAAAGAGAAGATGGGATAGAAGGGAAAAATAAAGAAAAGATCAGTCTTTCACGGGACCAATAAAGATCATTCAATAGTTATTGTTATGATCCCTTTGTGATCTCTTGTTATGAGATATTTTGTTTTTTTAAGCAAATTAGTAGTGAACAGTAATGAAAGTCAGATGACCATTAAGGCCCTTGCGCCTGTGATCTTGTTATTGAATAGCAAAATTACGGTCTGTTACAGGAAATACACACAATTATCAAAGTGTAATTAGTACAACACTTGTTTTAGGTATGTGTATAGAGAGGGTTGGGCCAAGCTCCACCAGTAAGTTCCGTGTGGCCGAACAAGAGGAGAAGATCATCAGCTGCTATGAGAAGTCTGGGGACCTAGCTTTGCTGTATCTCCAGGAGAGGGATCGGACAGGCAGTTCAAGTAGTTCCGGAGTCAGTCCCTCACCAACACCATCAAATCCGCAGGAGGATAACCTTGGCATGATCCTAGAGACGGCCTTACAACAGTCACCTATCCTCTACATCAAACGAGGGTCAGTTTATAGGGGTTGTACTTTACATCAAACAAGGGTCTGTTTATAGGGGTTGTATTCTACATCAAATGAGGGTCAGTTTATAGAGGTTGTACTCTACATCAAACAAGGGTCAGTTTATAGGGGTGGTACTCTACATCAAACGAGGGTCAGTTTATAGAGGTTCTACATCAAGTGAGGGTCAGTTTATAAAAGTTGTACTGTACATCAAACAAGGGTCATTTATAGAGGTGGTACTCTACATCAAATAAGGGTCATTTATAGAGCTTGTACTCTACATCAAATAAGGGTCAGTTTATAGAGGTTATACTCTACATCATTCAATGATGGGCACCAAGATTCCTCTGGGATCTCTTGTTGAGATTTTGAATTTGACATTTGACATTACGAAAAGATTATTCTCTGTGTACAGTCAAGAACATGGACAATGGGGTTTGGTTTTAAATTACTTGTAATAGGTTTGATTTTATATGTTGGGGATACTTTACAACAGAAATGGAACAATGCAGAGGTCATAACTTGGCAAAAAAAATGCTCACATAATTTGCATGCAGCATATATTGTGTAATAGTTCAGTAAGTTGAGCATCAGGCTTCTATAACCTTTGGTATCGGAGCTATGTGTGTTCGATCCTTACAGGGAGGTTTGTTTTTCACACGAAGCTTAGATGACTGACTGTGCAGGGCTGATGTGTTGATGTCCTTTGACAGGGAGACTACCTTATCATGACCAAAGCTGTTCCTGGGGTGATAAATCTCAACAAAAATAATAGAAATTTGTTTCACAGTCAAACCAGTCATATATGACCTTCTAATTAGGAAGGCGATGAAAAGAGTCGCATGTGACAGGTGGTCTCTTAATCCAGGTTCAGGTAACTAGCATGGCAAATAACATCGGAAGGGAAAAATACAGTCACATATGAGAGGGAGTCGTTTAATTCAGGTGGTAACGAAGGCAGGTTTGACTGTATTTAAAGAAAGTCACAGTAAACTCAATGTATCTCGTATATGATGTAATTGTTTTCCCCAGAAACCTGGATAAGGGTGTCAACAGATTTCGAGATCTTTTGAGAGTAGTGGAATCCCGCTTTACCCAAGGACTACGACAGGTACGCCTAAGAGACATTATTAAGTTTTGGAAAAGTAATCACCGTTTGTATCGTTACTGAACTTAAAGTCCACTCTGATAGCTAGTCATGTGCAAAATTCATAGCACCATGATAGATTATGCTCATCAATGAAATAAAACATATAATGATTTAACTCAAATTACCTTGTGTTCAATGCGGGACATGGGTTACAGCACTAGTTGTGATTAAAGAAAAACTAAAATTGCAATATATACATTTATATTAATTCATAATTAGTTAATTTTCATTCCAGTTTTAGATTTCATAGTTTAATTGTCCACGAAAATGCACATGAAATTTGATGTTGTTAGTTTTCATTACAGACGTTGGCCCGACAACTGGCGGAAGTGTTACTGCGTGGAATGTGTGAGAACTCCTACATACCCATAGGACCTGTGATAAAACCAACTTCTCTGTCTACACACTCACTCCAGCCCAGGAAGTACTCCGGGGACAGGTAAGCAACACAGGAGACATTCCTAATACTCCTACATCTATAGTGTCAGAGACAGACCTAATACTCCTACATCTATAGTGTCAGAGACAGACCTAATACTCCTACATCTATAGTGTCAAACATTTAACACCTACATTTCTTGATAGAAAACAAAATATTTTGTTTATTTTGAAATTAGTGGTTATAATAGATGATTTTTATATAAAAAAAAGTAACAAGTAAAGTAATGTGGTATGGCGTAATCCGTCCGGCTCGCTGGTGTAAACTTTTGTTTTACCTTATATTAACCAAAATTATGAAAGGGGCCTGAGTGATGGGGGCAAAAAAAGTTCATATGGACTATAATTTCAAAAATCTTCTAAGACCCAGATATGGAAGAAACAAATACTTTTCATAGATGGAAGGGTCCCCTGGGGAAGGGATGATCTTTACTGAAGTCTATGTAGAGAACCCATATTTTTTAGCTTCATTTGTTTAATTACCATTGAAAATTATACAAACATTGTTAGAATTATTGATATTGGATGCCATGCAGATTTTAACCTGAACTGACCTTAAGGGGTCCAGATAGTCATTGTCTTAAGGTGCTTAGCCTAAATTGTGAAATTCATCTTCGAATGCCATTGTCACATTTTATTGCATTGTTTTATCAGACAGTTCGTGCCCCGGGATGAAAATGAGGAGGCATTGCTACTACTGCTCATAGCCGAGGCCATTGTAAGTCACTGACTTGTCATCTTTATTATAGTTTAAGCCCAACTTCATACGATGGTGGGCTATAACTACTCTTCAATGATGGTCCGTTTCTTGTTAATGGCTATTTTTTTTAGAAGAATTTCCTCAAATTTTTACATATGTCGGTTCCTGTAAGTCCCTTATTTTGCCCTTTCAATTTTGAGAGATCTAAAAAAACAAAATGGCAGATAGGTGTCCATCATTAATTTTGACAGTTGAAGTTTGTCATCAATATTTCTTGAGAAGCACAGAACTCAATATGGATTGAAAAAGGCAGACAGGTGGCCATCTTTGATTTTGACAGTAAAAGATTGTAATTTCTATTTCTTGAAAAGTACTGGAACGGTATTTCTGAAATTTTATGTGTAGGACCCCTTTGGTCCCTAGTTGAGAATGATTGGGGAAACAAAATTGCTGACAGGCAGGCCATCTTGGATTTTGACAGATGAAATTTGTCATCACTCTCTCTCAAGAAATACTTGAATATTGATATTTCTGAAACTTGATTACTTTTCTTCAGTCCCTTGTTTTGCCCATTCAATTTTGAGACTGGCCTTGAGAACAATCAAGTGATTTGATTATGACATCACAATTTGAAAAAAAAAGGTTACATCATAGCACCGATTGGCTATTTCCTGTCAAAATTTAATTCTCTGAAAAGTTCAAATTCAAAATTTTGTGCAAACTTCAGTTGCCATTTTCAAGTAAAATTCATTTCCAGTCAAGGTTTTTTTTAAAGCATTTTCAAAATGGTGGAATGTCTGCATAAAATGCCACATATGAGAGAAAAATTGTATTAACTCTTTCATAATGATATTGATATTCCTCCCAAGGGATCACAACATGTTATGATGTAGTTAAACCTGAGGTGAAATCCAAGAGTAAGAATATCCTTATCCTTCATACCCACATATGAAAGAGTCTTATAGTCTACCTGTGATAAATGTAGAGAAGTCTAATTTGGTGGTAGGGTCATATGAATAGAGTCTTATAATCCATCTATGATAAAAGTAGAAAAAAGGTGGTGTTATCATATGACTTGTGAAATTTCTGTTGAATTTTCAGTCAGTATCTTAGATGACATGTTTATTTACTGACGCGACACTAGATGAATGTTTGTAATACATGAAACTACTACTGCTGTTAAGTGAAGTAATATTGTGTATTTTTTTTGTAGGCCACTCGGGAGGCTGTGTTGAACAGAACGGAGGAACATGACGAAGCTCGTCTTCATAGTTTCATGAACACCACAGTTGTATTTGATCTCCTGGCCGTGGCTCTGGTCAAACGTGCACAGTTCAACAAGCTGTCAGAGGTACTGTACCCCAATACAAACTGTCTGCATGTCATGTCAGCATGCATATTTACAGTCTACATTAGGGTTGTTCCAGTAGAATAGTTTCCCCACAGGAGGATTATGATAATGCTGATGGAAGGAATACATGAGGGCTGTTCCAGTAGAATAGTTTCCCGACAGGAAGATTATGATAATGCTGATAGAAGGAAAATGGAGAATTGGAAATTTTAGTCTAGTTGGAAGATGTAGACAAACTTTGTTAACTTGAACTCTGATAGCTCAAAGACCCTTAAACTCAAAGTATTTTTCTGGTCGTGGCCAAAATTCAAATGAGGTTCCCATATAAAAACCCCCAATCCCATAATGGAGAGGGAAGGCTGATGTTCTGAATAATACTAGAATGGCTGAATGAAAATGTGCTTAAAAATGGCAGTAATAGTCCACCACAATAGAAAACAAATATGACACTGAAAGCATTCTTTTTGTTTTTTCTTAAATTAAGTTATTATATATTACTTATATATGACTTAATTAATAAAAATGGAACTTTCTTTAAAAGCTACACATTCAACCTGTGATAAAGCTATCATTGAAATGTAGATAAAGTTCACAGTTCAGGTAGTGGAACCTGGCTGGGGACTGGCATTCACATTTTCACCAAAAGCAATGACATTACATGTAGCATTTGTTAGGATGTTAAGATAAATATTATGTTATGATGTTAGGATGAATAGGATGAATATATGTATCTATAATATACTTTTTTGTAGTCCTTTGAGCGAGCAATGCGGTTTTCTTTTGAAGAGTTTCATATTTGGCACCAGTTTGCCAACTCCCTTATCTGTGCTGGAAAGGTGAGTGTTGTTTATCTATTAATATTAACAAAACCTACTTTATTTAATGCGCTTTCACTGTATGTAGCAATGCAAGGGAGATAACTTGAAAAAAAAGTGAAGTAAAAACCCCAATATCTAAATGATACGTTTGGCTCATCTGGTTCAAACAAACAGCTGGATGAATTTTGTTCAAATTTTGTAAGGAATATTGGGTGAAGGAGACACAAAAATTTATGAATGAAGAAGCAGTCTCCCCTGGTGGTGGATGGGTGGGTCCAAAATGAGAAAAAAATGAATTCCTTTGACAAATTTTTTCTTCTCTACGCAGTCTTTGAGAGGCAGATCCCAAAATGGGAAACATATTTGTTATATAACTCAGAGTGCTTTACTATAAAGAAATATATCCAGGTGAGCAATCAGGTCCAATGGGCCTGTTGTTTTATTCATCTTCATAATACTTAACCGATTTTGTTGCTTTGTATCTTTCAGTTTTTATTCAATTTCAACGAAAATATTACAATAAATTGCTGTGATTGATATTTCAGTACACGCGAGCACTGTTGGTACTGAAGGAATGTTCTCGGCTAAAACCACAGAACTGCACAGTACTACTTCAAGGGGCCAAGCTCTGTTATGAGTACTTACACCAGGTAGGCATTACTCTACAGTGCTAAATGATGTCAAAGATAAATTTTACGTTAAATAAGCATATAGCATAGGCAGTCAAGTCATTGATGAGGTAATGGCAGCGGTGCCGATGGCTGTTGCTTGCTGCTTCGTCAACATTTCACCTTAAAAGTTTGCATTTAGATCTGTTACTCAAAAAGTATCGGTCCAACTTTAACCAAACTTGGTATACAGTTAGATCATATAGTGGACACCTCAACACAGGCTTCAATTACGGAATATCATCCGGTTAGTATATAGAGGGTTAAACTTGTATGCTGTTTCCCTATTAGTACATGTATGTCTCCCTGTAAGTACATAGAATGTTAACTTGGTACTTTCTCTCTTTGTTAGTATATGGAAGGTATCCGCCTATCAGAGCAAGCCCTGCAGTGTCTGGCTGATGAGCATCCACTCTGTGCGAGAGTCCATGTGTCTCTTGGCATCGGTTATAGCCTTGCTGCCATGGAGATGAGACTGCAGGTTGACCGACAACAGTACAACAAAAAGGCTCTCTCAGCTTTCAATAGGTGATTTTTTAACAATAGGTGATTTTTTAACAATAGGTGATTTCTAACAATAGGTGATTTCTAGCAATTTGTGATTTCTATCAATAGATGATTTCTAACAATAGATGATTTCTAACAGGGAATTCCTTACTCCTGCTGGGTCCTGTGTGTGTATATTGACAAGCAGGGAATTCCTTACTCTAAATTGGGCATCGTGTATTTGAAAAAACATGGAATTCCTTGGTCCTAGGGCCTGCTTGTTGTCTCCAAACAAAGAGAGAATTTCTTACTTGGTCTGTTCCTGTATGTGGAAAAGCAGGGAATTCCTTACCCCTAGGGCCTGTTGGTGTATGTGGACAAGCAAGGAATTCCTTACCCCTGGGGCCTGTTGGTGTATGTGGACAAGCAGGGAATTCCTTACCCCTGGGGCCTGTTGGTGTATGTGGACAAGCAGGGAATTCCTTACCCCTGGGGCCTGTTGGTGTATATGGACAAGCAGGGAATTCCTTACCCCTGGGGCCTGTTGGTGTATGTGGAAAAGCAGGGAATTCCTTACCCCTGGGGCCTGTTGGTGTATGTGGACAAGCAGGGAATTCCTTACCCCTGGGGCCTGTTGGTGTATATGGACAAGCAGGGAATTCCTTACCCCTGGGGCCTGTTGGTGTATGTGGACAAGCAGGGAATTTTTTACGCCTGTATGGACACATACACAGGGGGTCATCTGAGATGTTGACATTTTCAGTTTTTTATTGCTATTATTTGAGATTTACATGTACTGTAAGGACAATTCTCAAACTTGGTCCTCTTTGTCCCTAGTTGAAATTTGAGTCTGATTGGGAAAAAAAAGCAGTCAACCATTTTTTTATTTTGACAGCACTTTTAAAGTATTAATAGTTTCCTCTTGGTCCCTAGTTGTGACAATTCAATTTTCAGAATGATCTTAAAAGAAAATGGCTGATATGAAGCCACTTCGGATTTTGACAGTTGAAATGTGTTATCGTTTCTTGAGAAGTACTGGAAGGATGTTTCTCAAACTTGATGTGTTGGTTCCTCTTGGTCTCTTGTTGTGTTCATTAAATCTGTTAGTTTTCATATGTATACTCCTCCTTTTATCAAACAATTCAAAGGAAAGGTTGGAAGAAGGAAAAAGAGAGACGCGAGATCGAGACATAGAACAAATAAAAGATCATTCAGTTGTGGGCACCAAGACCCGTCTGAGATCACCTAGTTGCAAGTTAATTATTGGTCATAGGCTCAGAGCAATGGGCGATGATCAATCCAAGTCAGCAGTAATACTGATTGAGTTATGGGGAAATTTAGAAGGCAGCCATATTGTTACCGAAATTAAAACTTGTCACAAGTATTTTAGTTTTCGTTTCAGTTGCACAGAAATTCTTTATGGATAAAGTCAGACTCTGGAGATTCAGATTTTACTAGTGATTCTTGTCCAGTCTAGTTATAGTGAATTTGAACAAGTTTCATCATATTTATTGTGAAAATTCATTTACAAATTAGAAATGCCGAAACAATTCTTCAATATTTTGAGAGAAAGAGAATAGAATTCTTGGATTTTAATTGAAATATGATGTTATTTTATACAACAAGAAATAACATGCTACTAAACTTACTTGACAATATATAAACATTTGAATGTTTGATACGCTGAGAATTAAAATACACCTGTAGTGTTTAACACTCTTGCTTCATGATGTGATATGGTTGATGTTGACAATGGGCCTCTTGTGTTTGTTCAGGGCACACATGTATGACCCCAGTGACTACCTGGCATTGTTTCACCTGTCGCTGCAGCTTGCCATCCACAGACAGGTGTGTAATACTCTCTGTACTTCCTGTAGAAAAACTGTTTTTTACAGATGATAATATTTGATTCATGAAAAAACAGGGTTTTTTTTATCTCTCCAATGACGTAGTGGTACAGTATAACACGGATAATTGGATATCAAAGACAAAACCATAAAATTTCTGATTCAGAATGATTTATCCGGTAGCTCCACCGTGTTTCTATGTATGAAAATGTTCATGATTTGTCTGCCTAATAACATGATATAACAAAACAATAAGTGAATACAATCATTCTATATATATATTATAACAATGGATAATACATCAGAATATACATGGAGAATAAAGTGTGGTATTATTTAGAAAGGACGTACTCCGACATATATTTGACACAACTGCATTATTCAATTCAACAGGGCGTACTCCGGAATATATTTGACACATGCAACTGCAGTATTCAATTCAGTAGTGTTATTAACATCTGTGTTTGATTTACTAACTTAAAGATGAAGAGCTACTCTACAAATCCTAACTTAACAAATAATTGACACGTCCAATGTTTTCAATTCAAGTGTGATGGACATACATGATTATATTGTCTCCATCTTTCAGATAAACGATGCAATCAAAAATGTGAGATTAGCACTAAGGTACCGGAACGACCACATCCATTCTCTTCACCTTCTAGTTTTGTTGCTGACAGCACAGAAGCAGTTCGATGAAGCTATATCTCTACTGAATGCAGCATTAGACGAATACCCAGAAAACCTGAGGTAAGTATTTAATTCTGACCAATCTAGCCGCTACTGACCGCAGCTGTGGAGGTGTACCCTGAAAACCTCAGGGTAAGTATCTAATTCTGACCAATCTACTGACCACAGCTCTGGAGGTGTACCCTGAAAACCTCGGGTAGGTATCTAATTCTGACCAGTCTATCTGCTACTGACCACAGCTCTGGAGGTGTACCCTGAAAACCTTGGGTAAGTATCTAATTCTGACCAGTCTATCTGCTACTGACCACAGCTCTGGAAGTGTACCCTGAAAACCTTGGGTAAGTATCTAATTCTGACCAGTCTATCTGCTACTGACCACAGCTCTGGAGGTGTACCCTGAAAACCTCGGGTAAGTATCTAATTCTGACCAGTCTATCTGCTACTGACCACAGCTCTGGAGGTGTACCCTGAAAACCTCGGGTAAGTATCTAATTCTGACCAGTCTATCTGCTACTGACCACAGCTCTGGAGGTGTACCCTGAAAACCTCGGGTAAGTATCTAATTCTGACCAGTCTATCTGCTACTGACCACAGCTCTGGAGGTGTACCCTGAAAACCTCGGGTAAGTATCTAATTCTGACCAGTCTATCTGCTACTGACCACAGCTCTGGAGGTGTACCCTGAAAACCTCGGGTAAGTATCTAATTCTGACCAGTCTATCTGCTACTGACCACAGCTCTGGAGGTGTACCCTGAAAACCTCGGGTAAGTATCTAATTCTGACCAGTCTATCTGCTACTGACCACAGCTCTGGAAACAATATATAGTAGGGCCATCACAATTAAGGTAGTATCGTCAAGAAGTGATTGGTTTAAAAGACAAATCGGTCTTTGGAAGTTGGGAAGTTCAACTGTTTAGTTCGACTGTATACAATTAGTGGCATGTAAATCTCAAAATTTTATGTTTCAGAATTGCTCAAAAATGTCGTTTATAATGCCTAATGAACTGTATTAATATTGCTAATGCCATTATTAAGAAGAAATTGGAGTACATTTGTATACCCCTTTCAATAAAGGAACTGATGAAACTGACTATGTATGTTTATAAAGAGCTAGAGGGAAGAAATATCATGATAAAAGGTGAGAAAACTGAAGATGAAAGAAAGTAAGAGTGAGAAAAAGGAAAGAAAGTAAGGATTGAGGAAAATTGAAAAGGAAAGAAAGTAAGGATTGAGAAAAATGAAAAGGAAAGAAAGTAAGGAGTGAGAAAAATGAAAATGAAAGAAAGTAAGGATTGAGAAAAATGAAAATGAAAGAAAGTAAGGATTGAGAAAAATGAAAATGAAAGTAAGGAGTGAGAAAATGAAAAGGAAAGAAAGTAAGGAGTGAGAAAAATGAAAATGAAAGAAAGTAAGGATTGAGAAAAATGAAAATGAAAGTAAGGAGTGAGAAAATGAAAATGAAAGTAAGGAGTGAGAAAAATGAAGAGAAAAGAAAGAAAGTAAGGAGTGAAAAATAATGAAAAGGAAAGAAAGTAAGGGGTGAGAAAAAGGAAAAGAAAAGAAAGTAAAAGGTGAGAAAAATGTAAAATCTGTATAAAATTGTATGTCTTCAGTTTGATGTTGACCAAGTCAAGACTGGAGGAGATACTGTATGGTCCGGAGCAGGCGCTGGCCACATGTAAACACATGCTGCAACTCTGGAAGGAATTGTACGAGGTGGATACAGAGGAGTGAGTATATATAGGATTATACATGTCAGTTTAATAGGGCAATTGACTTGTACAATGTACTGAATTAGAGTACTGTAATTTACTAAACTGTCATAGATAGGGTGTCATTGCTTGTGTAGGAATTATTGGAGATTCTTGTTAATAATAGTTTGTACATTGTTGCAGGGCAGTGACGGATGTCCGAAGTAGCCGTCGACCCACAGCCACAGACAGGACACAGTTTGATCGCAGAAGTTTCGCCCAGTTACAGCTTACAGAACTCAATGAGAGGGATACTGGTATGTAAGATATAAGGAAAACTGAAATAACATAATTATGTAGAAGTTATGTCCTAAATATATGGTGTTCCCCTGTCACTTCCTAATTCATCCCCATTATGACTAACAACAGGGAATAAAAACGAATGTTGTTCTCCCAACGTCCTCGTCATGAGCCCTAGCTATCCTGAAAGTTTTACAATTTTTGGGGTAAGTCTTTGAAAGGCTTCCAATTTTTCTTACACCCTATCTAAGGTGCGAGGAGATTGAGTCTTGGCACATTTTATAGAAACAAAACACAACCTTGATGCATATTCAAGGTGACAGGGGTCAAATTTGTTAAAACGCTTGAACAACATTTTCTCAAAAACCCAAAAGCTTGGAATTGATATTTTTCTGGTAGATTTCTGGATGAGGTCCAACAAAGTTTGTGAAAAGAAATGAATTTCAGACCAATTTTCAAGGCTTGAGTCAGATTTGTTGAGACACTCTAACAAGTTCTGATTATATACATGGTCTAGAATGGAGATATTTGACTGATAGGTTCCTTGGATGAGGTATGGCAAGTTTGCAAAACGGAAATATCCTCGACCCTGACACTCTGTATTGAAGGTCATAGGGATTTGTTACAGCACAAATGCTGGGGAAGCTGAACAGTCGTTATAAATCATTAGTTGAATGATAACTAGATATCTGGCTGTATGAACAATCATTCAAATGAAAATGAAATATCCATTGAACAAATGATTGATGGGAAAGGTCATTACTAAATGGCTGGTAGACACTTGTTAACTTACTTTCTCAGACGACAAGGGAAAAATCACAATACATTTGTGTGTTTAAGAAATCTTAATAATTATAAATTGTTACGCATTATATTTCAGATATTGCTCGATTTAAATACAGTAAATTACAGTCAACACAGACATAATACTTTTCTTGTGAAATAGTATTTTAACCACAGGCTTATGTCATTGTTCTAAAAATTATTGAATATTGGTTTCATTATTAGATCACCTGGCAAGAAGGGTCATTGATCCTAAAGCTTGGCGCAGCATCCAACATCTGTCGTCTATTGTCTGGCCATAAACATTGCTTAAAAAATAATTACTAGTCATCATGAACAACTGAGTAGATTTTGACCAAATTTCAACTTTAAAATTATAGAAAGAATTAATAATAAAGGATTTAAACCAATGAGTGTCCTTAACTGACCAAAGGTATAGCTAGTAGTTGGTAAGGCACCTCCCCCCCCCCGCCCCCCCCACCAAACTATTCCCATCCCCCAAAAATAAAAACAAAAAACAACCAATGAGGGAAGAATCTTTGTTGCAGGTTCATTAAGAGCAGAGTCTATAGCAGCATCTCGAGTTGAACAAACAATGTCTGAGGTGGCCTCATCCTTAAATAGTACATTCCAGCCCCGTCCAGGCTCCCAGCAAACTTGGCTTCTCCAGGCCCAAATCTGGTTACACTTAGGTAAGTGTGATTTTAGTGTAAAAACATTAAATATGACATGATACTTATCAAACTGTACATTTGTTTGTTTTCTAGGTATATCGGCCCATGAACAGCCAGGGTCATTTTGGAGGGGTCTTCTTGTAGTAGTTGGTGACTACCTCATTGAACAATATATAGGACCTTCATATGCCATCCAGAGCAATTAAGGTAAAGTGTCTTGCCCAAGGAAACAACCACGACAGCACATTCGTGCCGTGAAAATGGAAACCAAATTGCCAAGCATCATGGATCTTCACCTTAGTTTACTCGGCTGGCTCTATAATTGACTGACAAATGATATATAAGATATACAGTATATCTGTTACCTCATATTTATTTTCCCCATTCTGTACTTCATGCACATCAGGTCAAAACAAGATAAGTCTGGTTTCAGGTAACAAAACTCTTTCTGCAGAGACTAAATATTTTAGGTAGTCCAACATCTTTGTGTCACAAATGAAAATGTTATAAGGGGATCTTCACAATGGCACTGTTTCACAATGAACAGTGGTAATTATCATGAAATGAAGATAGTTTAGTGATCAATTAACATTGAATTAGATAATTAAAAATACTATAATTTTCCCCATTTATAAATGTTTCATTGTTCTTATGCGTGATATTATTTTGTATCTTGATTAACACTTTGTCGAGATTCTTGCTGATATCATGTCAAATAGTTCAAACTCACCCTTATTTTATGAAGCATGTAATTCAAATAGGTTCATTAATATTGATATAAATTTTGTTTGGCAGCTGACAGAAGGTTTACTGTTTTTCAGAAATAGCAATAAATAGCCAAAACATAATTTATTGTTTCACTTTATAATAGTTACATATGATCTGTACTAAATATTCACCTTAAAGAGGCATTCCTTCGTTTGAATAAAGTTTAATTTGCCAAAATGGAACTTAATGGAAACTATGTATTTTTTCCAAGTAGTAAAAGTTATAGTCTTTACTTTGATCAGGCAGTTTTACTCTCAATATAAACCAAAGTTCTTCAAGTATTAAGTCTTGAAAATTCTTGATTCGACCTGAAGTATCACTAATGACCACAAAAACATACGGTATTTGTATACAATACACCTTTTTCCTGTACATTTCATTGTTAATTTCATTACATGTAGGCACAAACACTCATAGTATTATCATTGAAACATTGATTTTCATCAATAGAAATGGTGCATATTTCTGATATGCAAATGAAGGAATGCCCATTTTAAGTGCAAAATTATAGTTCTGAAGTTAAGGGAGGATTTACTTGTTAACTACATTTTGGTAACTGTTTTAGAATTGTAGATTGTGTAAAATTTAACAAAGGGCCCATCTCTGTACAGAGGCTTATTTACATATAGACACAGTATTATAATAATAATACATACACTTGTTACAGCTGAACTGTACCTGACCCTTGACAAGATGTCCGAGGCTGAAGCCTGTGTTGTGGAGACCAGTACAATCTTCCCTCTCTCTCACCAGGTGGCGTTCATGGTAAGTGGACAATCTTTTCTCTCTCTTTAGTTGGCTTTCATGACATGGTCAGTGGACAATTTTGTCTCTTTCGCCAGGTGGCGTTTATGACATGGTCAGTGGACAATTTTGTCTCTTTCGCCAGGTGGCTTTTATGACATGGTCAGTGGACAATTTTGTGTCTCTCTTTAGTTGGCTTTCATGACATGGTCAGTGGACAATTTTATCTCTCTCACCAGGTGGCGTTTATGGTAAGGTAACTTTACCTCGCCTCTTTCTCACCAGGTGGCATTCTACATTCTAGGTCACAGAAGTCAAATAGGATAAAATCACAATTTTGGGACAGTGACATGCTTTGATAGCAGACTGAAGATTAATTCAAATGAATGACCTTGACATATTTTAACAGTAACTATATTTTAGGTTACAGGGGTGAAATGTGTTAAATTCTGACTTTTGAAACAAAAACATCTTGTATTGGTATGTATTTTGAAACTGTGATGACTGTAGAGGTCTTGTTATATCCTAATAAGTTTCTGAAATTAATTTGATTTCATGATGGCTGCTACCAGTGAGCTAAGTAATAATTGATTGGGATTGTTTTTTTCTGTGTTACAGAAAGGCAGAGTGCTGGAACACAAACTTAAGTATAATGAAGCGAAACTGTGTTATGAGGATGCCATTTCCATCAATCCGGGCCATACAAAGTCCCTACAACATCTGGTGAGTTTAAGCCTCAGGCTTTTCCTTAATCAGAAGCAATCAGAATCTACATTGTGTAATTATTACAACAAATTTGTATACCATTCATTAAATATTAATTAGATGACAAATAAATATAAAAACAAAAACATTCTTGGATATATTTGTGACACAGTGCTTTAAAAAAAACTGTCCTCCCCGGTAAGGAATCAAACCACACACTTCAGATCTCCAGTCTGAGGTGAGGGTTCAAAGTGTGTGGTACAATCCTTACTCAGGCCAGTTTCTCAAGATGCTGAGATCATGACTATGCTGTTGTAATTGTATGGCACCTTTACTATGAATATAGAAAAGAAATGGTAAACCTACTCATAGAGGTAACCACCAGCTACTACAAGCAGACCAGCTGCCTCAAACTGGCCCATGCCATCGATTGTATGATTGACCTAGTAAATAAGTAAATATATATCTAACAGTACTAGTACATGGTCATTCAATTGATAATATGACTCTTGATTCACTATATAGAATTACCTTACTGCTGCTAATGTGCTTTTGTTGCATCCTATCTTCAGGGTATGGTGCTACATCAGCTGGAGAATGATAAGATGGCAGAGAAAGTATTACGAGATGCTGTCAACACTGATCCTGTATCTCACGAGTCTTGGTACGTGTTCAAATGACGCAAGCTTTTAGAATCAGTATAAATAGCACGGGTAAATTTGTCCTCCACCAATACTCACTATGGTGCTGCTATGGGACCTTATCTTGTCCTTTTGTCCTTCTGTCCATTCATCTCTCTGTCCATCCCCTTAATATATTATTTCTTTACTTTAGGTATCTTCTTGGCTTAGTTCTGGAGACGCTCGGTCAGGACGAGGCAGCTACTGACTGTCACACAACAGCATTGGAGTTGGAGGCTAGCAGTCCGACTGTTCCCTTCACCGTCATACCTCGTCTGATGCAGTAGTCAAAAAGATCTTCCATTTATCGAACAAATAAACAAAATTGAAGTTTGTAATTACTATTTTTCTATAGATTAAAAAAATTATGGATATTCATCAAAGTTATAATTTACCCTTTGTCAATGGTGCAACATAGTGACTGTCTAGGTTTGATTTAGCCTTCAAAATTTTTACTTTAAAACCTGTTAAAATGTATCTTCAAATGTTTTCATTTCACATGAGATTTTTGATAGCTCAGTTACAGCGCTTTGATAGCTCAGTCAGATACAGCGCTGTGATAGCTCAATCAGTTTCAGCGCTGTGATTGGTCTGTCAGTTACAGCGCTGTGATAGCTCAGTTAGTTACAGCACTTTGATTGGTCAGTCAGTTACAGCGCTGTGATAGCTCAATCAGTTTCAGCGCTGTGATTGGTCAGTCAGTTTCAGCGCTGTGATAGGTCAGTCAGTTACAGCGCTGTGATAGGTCAGTCAGTTACAGCGCTGTGATAGGTCAGTCAGTTACAGCGCTGTGATAGTCAGTCAGTTACAGCGCTGTGATAGGTCAGTCAGTTACAGCGCTGTGATAGCTCAGTCAGTTACAGCGTTGTGATAGGTCATTCAGTTACAGCGCTGTGGTGGCTCAGTCAGTTACAGTGCTGTGATAGGTCATTCAGTTACAGCGTGTGATAGCTCAGTGAGTTACAGCGCTGTGATAGGTCAGTGAGTTACAGCGCTGTGATAGCTCAGTCAGTTACAGCGCTGTGATAGCTCAGTCAGTTACAGCACTGTGATAGGTCAGTCAGTTACAGCGCTGTGATAGGTCAGTCAGTTACAGCATTGTGATAGGTCAGTCAGTTACAGCGCTGTGATAGGTCAGTCAGTTACAGCGCTGTGATAGGTCAGTGAGTTACAGCGCTGTGATAGCTCATTCAGTTACAGCGCTGTGATAGGTCATTCAGTTACAGCGCTGTGATAGGTCATTCAGTTACAGCGCTGTGATAGGTCATTCAGTTACAGCGCTGTGATAGGTCATTCAGTTACAGCGCTGTGATAGGTCAGTCAGTTACAGCGCTGTGATAGCTCAGTCAGTTACAGCGCTGTGATAGCTCAGTCAGTTACAGCGCTGTGATAGCTCAGTCAGTTACAGCGCTGTGATAGCTCAGTCAGTTACAGCGCTGTGATAGGTCAGTCAGTTACAGCGCTGTGATAGGTCAGTCAGTTACAGCATTGTGATAGCTCAGTCAGTTACAGCGCTGTGATAGGTCAGTCAGATACAGCGCTGTGATAGCTCAATCAGTTTCAGCGGTGTGATAGGTCAGTCAGTTACAGTGCTGTGATAGCTCAGTCAGTTACAGCGCTGTGATAGGTCAGTGAGTTACAGCGCTGTGAGATAGGTCAGTGAGTTACAGCGCTGTGATAGGTCAGTGAGTTACAGCGCTGTGATAGCTCAGTCAGTTACAGCGCTGTGATAGGTCATTAAGTTACAGCGCTGTGATAAGTCATTCAGTTACAGCGCTGTGATAGCTCAGTCAGTTACAGCGCTGTGGTGGCTCAGTCAGTTACAGCGCTGTGATAGGTCAATCAGTTACAGCGCTGTGATAGCTCAGTCAGTTACAGCGCTGGCCATGTAACCTCAGGTGAAGATTCTAGATGCATGGTTCAGTACTTCCTCCATTTGTGTTTCCTTGGAAGCTGAGAAAGGAACCGGTCTGTGTTGTTGCGTTTTGTCCTTGGGCAAGACACTTTACCCTAATTGGCACGCGACTGGCTTCCTGTATGTTGTTCAGTGGGCTAGTCACCAACTACTACAAGGTGACTCCGCCTCAAAATGACCCTGGCTGTTCACGGGGCGATTTACCCACTAAACAAACCCTCTAGGATTTGTTCTTTCTTACATAGTTTCATGCTTCATAGTCTCATTTGAATCAATAACCTATCAATAATTTATCATTGATTGAATGATAGTGTGGTGGTATATTATGTAACTTTGTCTGTGAAAATGTAAGTTTTAGAGTGAAAGCTGTCCTGGGGACCAATTTTATACAGGACACTGAAAAACAAATATTTATAAAACATTTGTAACTTGACAGAAGTCAAATGGAAAGAGGAAATGATGTGTTGTGGTAAGTGTATGTGATTGTAATATATCATATAAATGACACTCGAAGTTCCTCCAATATTTGATGTCTATAATGTATTTTTTATTACCGGGTAATTTTAGAAAATGAGAATGTCTATTTGATCTTTTGTTTTTTGTTCATTTGATGATGTAATTGTGACATTGAATTTTAGTAATAAAAATGATCTACTTAATTGTGATTCTGACTATCTTTCCCCTTCTATATAAAGGGTGATCAGAATTATTTAGTCCAACTCAAAGTAAGTTACATATAAATGACTTAATTGAAAAAGTGAAGAATCTAGATTTAATTTCAAAATTAAAAAAAAAAATTGTGATATTATAAAAAAAAATTGGTACATTTAGATCACGAATTGTATAATTCCTACAGTAAGATTTATATTGTTAATGAAATTATTCAATAATGACTTTACGAAATTGCAGCAATTTGTGCAATACAGGTTTTAAGTGTTGTTAAGACCAAAGGGTCTGGTGGTATAATATTGTGATATGTAAATATACATGTATTGTTATTTATTATTACTTATTCTATCTTGTATTGAATAAAAACTTGTGATACTTCTTGAGATTTCTGTTATTTTCCTGAGTGGTTTTTAATCGGATTTGGTCTAAGTATCCTTGGGGTATGGAGATCCAATTTTGTATAAATGACAGGTCACTTTAAAACGTCCAAAGAAGAGGTACATGTATTGAAACTTGTTAAGAATACATGTACAGTGTATATCGAACCTGTCATATCCTAAATGAGCCTCTTCAGTATAGGAGAAAAGATACAACATTATCAAAGTAAACATAATTCTTAATGGGGTTGACATAAACTCCAAAGAATTTTTTTCAGACAGCTTGAGCAAATAGAACCAGGGGCACAGCAAACAATTAGTAAAACCGCACAAAAGATAAAATATCAGGAGGCCGTCTTTCCCGGTGACATTTAATTTATTGATGGTTGGAATATGGAAGGCCAAAGCTGCCCTATATGAAACATGTTCATTATATGATTTGAATATACTATTATATATCGTATCATCATTATATGATGCGATGTTGCCATTATATGATGTAAAACATCATTATATGATGCGATGTTGCCATTATATGATGAAATATATCATTATATATGATGCAATATCGTCTTTATATGACGTAATTTCACTATTATATTATACGATTTTCATATTATATGATCGGATGTTTCCCTTGTCTTGGTAAATAAAAGGTATTTTTGGCGATTTTCTAATATAAGACTTTACATGCCCCTGTGGTCTGAGGGCACGGAGTCTCTTGCGAGCCTGCGGATTTGTTCCGGGCCTGGTCACGTGATCGCTTTCTCACTTGCATATCTTGCTATCATATAATGGTGAAGTATTGTCATCGTATGACCTCGATTTATTATAATGGTGAAACCATGTCATACAATAATAAAATCACATCATATAATGAAAACATCTGATCATAAAAGGGAAAAAAATGCATCGTATGATAAGAAATTTGTATCATATAATATAAAATTACGTCATATAAAGACAACATCGCATCATATAATGATTTTTTTACATAATAAAATGGCAACATCGCACGTTAATAATGATATAATATCATATAATAGTAAAATCAAATCATAATGATACATTACATCATACAATGGTAATATCGCGCCATATAATGATTTTTTTTTTACAGAGCATGACAACATCGATCGATATCGCACCATATAATGATAATATATCATATACAGTGCACTCTTTCCAATCCGGATATTTGCCAAAACCGGCCAAATAATTTGGTCCCAAAAACTCCCTTCTTTATCTATAGTAAATATATTCTGTAATCCGGCCATATATTCCGGACCCATTCCTTCTGTATACTAGTAAATATACTCTGTATACAGTCGGAGCTCCTCGTGATGTTGCGTAGTTAAGCGTAGTTACATCCGAGGTGTTCCGAGCATCGGTCCCTTTGGTTGCCCCAGGGCTCCCGATGATCATGAGTGTCTATACAGTTGTAATTACCGCACAGGTAAATTATCGACTGACAATTCGTCTTTACCGTCCACAGGTGGCCACGGCTGGTAAACACCTAAACAGTTGTTACGTACAATAAAGAATAAATTATTGTCAATGTATGTACATGTATCGTATTGACTGAAAACATGGCGACACGCACACCCGTTAAACGGTTATTAATAGATGGAGAAAATTCATCGCCTAAAAGGGCAAGGAAGGAATTGTCCCTGGATATGTAATAGTAAAATCAAATCATATAATGATCATTTATCATATAAGGCAGCTTTGACGTTCCATAATGGAACAGTCTTCCATCATCAGTGGTCAACCAGCCAATAATTAAACTCATTCAAGAGCAATCTCAATAAGCACTGCACTAATATCTATATAAAATTGAGTCCATTTTGCCACGAGCTATTACATCAAAATGGTTGTATACGATTAATATGTATATATAATGCATAGTCTTATCAGAGGGACACACGCATGTATGTATGTGTACATTGTATATATTATCTGGCAGGCCTGAAAATCAGTTTAAATTAACCGACTAAAAAACAACACCAAATAACATGTTCAATAAAACTAGGAAAGTCAGGAATTTTTCTATAAGGAATGCGCGATTGAACGTATGGAATTTATAGATAACTAAACATGCCAGGATGCCTGAACCCGGAGAAGAAGATAATTGAAATTATATGCCGATCACATACCTTAGGTCCCTAGGGGTGGACCAGACTAAAAATGCTCAGTTTATAACTGTCACCTCAGGGTAATAGTTCCAATAAAGTTCGAATCATTTCGGAGAGAACCTTAACATTAGAATGCTTAAAAAGTCATTTTCCTGTATAAAACATGACAGTAAATGTTGCTTCTCCCAATGGAACCTTGTGTGACCTTTCCATATATGAAGAATATATGAGTACTTCATCTGGCTAATAATAAGAAGATTCTTAAAATTTCTGCCAATTTGACCTCTTGGCCCCCCAATTCATCGCATCGTATCGAATCGTCAAATGTCTTCGTCGGCTATACGAAACGTTTAGAGTAATTTCTGTTTCTTACCCATAATTCATCATTAAACCTCACTACACGTGTTTTTTAGCGACGGAATGAGCGAAAATTAAGACAGATTTTGAATTTCCGATCGACTTGTGTATTGCAACCCGTAAGTTCACAGAAAAAACACTCCGCCCTACAAGGGGTACTTCAGTTTAAACAATATTCTATTCAATATACTCAAAACACATATAGATATTTCATATGGGATGGAAAAAACAAGCTTAGTATTTATATTAATTTTACGCAAACAATCAAATTCATACAGTTATGAGCAGTTTCCATTTCTTTAGCCGGGTGTGGATGATATTGACGACTATCTTTTTCTTGTCTAAGGTTTCGACCTTGGGCTGGTGATTCCGCGATTTTGATAATTCAAAGGCGATATTAAATTTTCATTGAGTAGGAGTATTTTACAAAATGATTCAGTTCGAAGGATCTTTCCAACCGATATTATTAATGCAGTATACCTGAAAATGTTTTTTATTCATGAAAACAATCTCGTCCCATACATATTTTCCTATCAACAAAGCAAAATTTCGCTTCTCGGTGGCATTTTGTACCCGTTAGTGCGACGAGGTTAACACAGAAAAAAACATCCCTCTCCCACGGCTAACATATCATATACGGCGAAGATAATATGAAAAGATTCTATAACCTGGTAAACAAAGAATGACGGTGTATATAAGACCCTGTGTTAACATTAAGACACGAAAAAAATAACATTTGGACAGGGTTCATTATAAATGGAATGGTACGAGATCTTTATTTAACCATCTCTTTGTGATAAGTAGTCATAATCCTACCTATTGACACATTGTTCATTGACGAAGAAAAACCTTCATGATAATAAAGTCCCAATGGTTCTTTTGAATCAATATTTTCTATATTCGGTATCTCTACATAATACACTATGCCTAACTTCATTTCAGTGACGGACTTCGTTCTATGAGACACAAAGGCGTATTGACGTATCGGCTGCGGTATTGATCAACATTCTATTAATCCCATCACATGACATTGATCTCCACGACACGAAATTAAGACCGTATCGAATTGCTAACAGAGGGTTGTTCAAACTTAAAAAGGCTTGCTGTACTAGTATCTGGACGGACGAAGGAGCATCTCGCACAGTCCCGCCGAGGACGGTCAAGTGTCTTTTTAAACATGTCGTCTGCAACGTTATTTTGCCTCCTGATATTGTTTTCCTTGGCAAGCGCCGGTTCTATTATTGATGCACAGAACATAATGTCCAATCTATCTGTTGGGTATAACAATGAAATGCGACCAGTGTTTAATCAAGATTCCAACGTTACCGTCACTGTCGACATGTACCTAATTTCTATTAAGGATTTTGACGAGGTTTCTGGAACTTTAAACGTGATTGCAGTATTTATTATTAATTGGAACGACGCTTCTATGAACTGGGATCCAGCTTCCTACGGCTGGATATGGGACGTTAACGTCGGACAAAATAATATTTGGCTTCCTAAACTCTACAACATCAAAGTGTCCGATTCCTTTCATGCTCTCAGTGACAAGGACCTCAAGGTGAGGATCCAACATGATGGTTTAGTTACATGGCAACCAGGTGGTCTAGTCGACGTCAAGTGTGACCCGGATGTTATGTACTTTCCATTTGATTCTCAAACATGCTCCATACAATATGCACCTTGGGGTTATGGGCAAAATGAAGTTACACTTAAACCTAAAAAATCTGAATTAACGTTGGATTTCTATGAGACAAATGGCGAGTGGTCTTTAGACAAAACCACAACGGGCACTTATGTTATTAGTGATATCAGTCTAGTCATTTTTAATATTACAATATCACGTCTTCCAGCCTTTCACATTGTCAACACCCTAATGCCGATCTTCTTGTTGATGTTCATGAATCCTCTGGTGTTTGTCTTGCCGTGTGATTCAGGAGAACGTGTAGGATTCAGTTTGACCGTATTTCTCACCTTCACTGTTTTTATCACCATCGTAAACAGTGTTCTACCTGCAAACTCGGAAAGTATGTCAAGGCTATCCTATTTCATCTTCACCGTCCTCGTCGCCAGTGGAGTCATCGCCTCCGTCAACATATTTCAACTGAAGATGTACTTCAGAGATGACAGTATAAAAGTACCTCGTTGGACAGCCAGACTTATGCGCATTCTTGACTGCAAGTTAAAATCTGGTCGATCAAATGATGAAGTAAAATCATTTTGTCCAGAAAATCTTAATTCGAAATCGGGTCTAGATCAAACTAAAAATGGACGACAACCTATCACAAGGGAACACTCAGAGGCCGAAATAGTTCCGGAAATGACGTGGAAGGAGGTCGTACGCATCATGGATAAGTTTTACGCCTGGTTTTTCTATATTGCTATATCTGTGGCCAGCGTTGCGATTCTGGTCAGTATGTCTCAAGGCCACAAGTGAAGAAGACAGGAATGCTTGGATCTGTGTGACATTGTGCATGGAAACTATTCTATCACATAATTGGAGGTTGTGATCTAATATGATGTCATTAGATTCTAAAGGGAATGACGTCACACCAGTGGATCATCTTATTAGCAGATTATTATATCTTAGTTGATAAATGTAGCAAGCATTTCTAATTACTTCTGAAAAATGGTTGACTTTACAGTTAACAATCAATCAATCAATCAATCAATCAATCAATCAATCAATCAATTTTTTATTCCTCTTGTTAAGAGATACAAATTTTGAAACAAATTGAAAAGATATCACACAGTTTATGTTACATATTAGCTTTAACTGGCAAAGTCTTTTTTTCCATCATATTTACATGTTGCACATATTAATATTCAGATAGATGAATATCACATATATAAGACTGACATCTACTTATTTTCAATGTAGAATTTGGCTGCCTTGAAAACACTTCGTACTTTCTAGGTAAAATGCATTTGTATCTTTGATGGATGATGACTGCACAGTCTTTTTACCTAAGAGGCACATCAAGAAGTCCTTATGAGGCAGATTGTTTAAGTACACACCAAACTCTTCGCCACATTTCTCTAAAATTGATATCATATATTCACATCTGATATTACGTGTGATGTCACAAGTAGTCACCGAGTGTAAAATTAAGTCAATGTATAAGAATCCACATTAGTATTTCAAGCTTCAATTAGTTTCATTTACATGCATCTTTTTTTCAGCGTTTAACATCCTTGTGTATTAGGGTATTTAAAAGCAAAATCAGCGATCATACGAAACCGATGTATGACGCATTTGACTTCATTTTGCCCCAACTGTATTTGACTCTGATTTTTGAATTGAATGGTGCTAGTATCTTCTGATAGCTTTTTAATATTTTTTGTTGTAAATCATTTTAACCTACCATCATCAGAGAGGGGTTTGTTCAAATCACTATTCGTCTGTCGTCCGTCCGTTAGTGATAATTGTTATCGTGATATCTGAGAAGTACCCGAAAAATCTTTCCCAAATTCCATAGTTAGGTTCCCCTTGATCAATTTTCAGACTGATTGGAGAATCAAATGGCCGATAGGCGGATATTTCTCAATTTGACAATGGTAAATTGTTCTTAAATTTCATATGTAAGCTCCCATTGATCTCTAGTAAACTGTTATCCATAGTATATGACGACAATTTAGAATTTTAACAACTCAAGTTTGCTATCTCTATCTTCCACATAGTTCTTCGAGAATCTTTCTCCGAGTTTTTGGAAGGAATTTTAATATTGATCAAAATACAAAAAGGGATCATTTTGAACTTTGACAATTGAAGATTGTAATATTTGTTTCTCAGAAAGTTTTTTTATGGATCTTTCCCCAATTTTATATCAAGGTTCCGCTTAGTCCTTAGTTGAATATTATCAATTTTTACACTGATTGGAAAACGAAATGACCGAAAAACAATGTTGAACTTTGACAGTTGGAATTTGTTATTGGTAGTGAGTTCGAATGAATCATTCTCAAATTGCATATACACGAAGAAGGAAAGATGAGAAAATTAGTGGAAGACCAGTCTTACATAAATCCGATAAAGATAATTCAATGGTGTTCTTTTATTTAAATCTCTCAATGTAAGAAATCTGAAAAAGTGTACATCTTCTATGATTATCTGATATAACAAGATTGTAGATCACCTATAATTATTTAACATACACAAAAGGACATATTGCATCGTTGATCAATAAACTAATCAAGATTTTATCATATTATATCTCATATCAATAAACGATTCAAGCTTTATCTTATAATATCATATACAATAAACTCATCAAATTTTATATAATATCGTATATCAGTTAACCAATTAAGTATGGCCAAAACATATCAAATATGAATTAAACAATAAAAGCTTGATAATATAATATACCAATAAACAGATCAAGCTTTATCATATAATATCGTACACCAATTAACCAATCAAGCTTTATCATATAATGTACCAATAAACCAATCAAGCTTCATATACTATCATATACCAATAAACCAATCAAGCTTCATATAATATCATATACCAATAAACCAATCAAGCTTCATATAATATCATATACCAATAAACCAATCAAGCTTCATATAATATCATATACCAATAAACCAATCAAGCTTCATATAATATCATATAGCAATAAACCAATCAAGCTTCATATAATATCATATAGCAATAAACCAATCAAGCTTCATATAATATCATATAGCAATAAACCAATCAAGCTTCATATAATATCATATAGCAATAAACCAATCAAGCTTCATATAATATCATATAGCAATAAACCAATCAAGCTTCATATAATATCATATACCAATAAACCAATCAAGCTTCATCATATAATATCATATACCAATAAACCAATCAAGCTTTTCATATAACATCATATATCTATAAAACAGTCAAGACTTGATCAAATACAATCATATATCAATAAACCAATCAAACTTTATCGTATAATATTGTAAATCAATTAACCAATAAGGTATAGTCATAACATATCAAAAATCAATAAAACGATTTAGCTTTATCATATAATACCGTATGTCAATAAATCAATCAATCTTTATCCAATTACTTCAATTATATTTTAAAATTATTAAAAAAATTCTTAACACAAATAATGTTTACCATTTAGATATAAGGAACCCATGTGTAGAACTTTTCCTGTAATGTCACATGAACTTATCTCCCACGTGATTTGTTTATTGTTGTTTTTATTGTTATTTTTTTAAACTAGGTACATTTACATGTAATAAATATTTCTTGTAAACATCAGTATTCTTTTCATATCCTGTCGTTTCGTGTTTTGTGAAAATAATTATCTAACAACGATTTTTCTGGATTGGGAAGTCACATTGACCGACTCCCGGTTGTGATGATGGCACAGTCATGTGGTGACCATATCTCATCGTACGGTATTAAAAGATGTGAATTTCCTGTCGTATTTTACCTCGTCAATACGTATATAACGCGATCCAAGTGTTTTCATCATCTTATAGATGGTTTGTCACTAAGATCACATGGGACTGTCTATCGCTGAGGTAAGGCATGCCGAATTGACATAATTGTAATTTTGAAGACGATAGTTTGTTTGTTTGATTTTTTAAACGTCCTATTAACAGCCAGGGTCATTTAAGGACGTGCCAGGTTTTGGAGGTGGAGGAAAGCCGGAGTACCCGGAGAAAAACCACCGGCCTACGGTCAGTACCTGGCAACTGCCCCACGTAGGTTTCGAACTCGCAACCTAGTGGTGGAGGGCTAGTGTTAAAGTGTCGGGACACCTTAACCACTCGGCCACCGCGGCCCCCAAAAGAAGACGATAGAGGTGCGGAAATCGATACATAGTTGTTTTTTTTAGAATTTACTGAAAAAGTCGGACAAGACAGTCCGTTATCTGTTTCCTACATAACTTTTCTATTTGGTTATTTTGGCTCTGTAGCCCAAATTATGTGGGGTCGCCATAGTTGAGTCGGTTAGAGCGCCGGCCACGTAACCTCAGGTGAAAATCCGAGGTGTATAGTAACGGGACGGTCTATGCTGTCGTGAGTGTGTCTTCGACAAGACACTTTACTCTAACTGAATTTAGATGGTCATTTGTGGAGTCACCAACTACTACAAGGAAGCCCCGCCTCAAAATGACCATGTCAGTTCACGAGACGATAAACCCAGCAAACAAACACACCCCAATCATGTATATAAATAGTGTCGCAAAGATGCTTATTGTTACTTGTGTTTATTAAGCGTGTGTCACCACGCAATTTGTAATAAAATAATCGAAGTTATTTTTACCGGATGTGCACATGCAACTCAACGCAATAACGTCATAATGATGTCATTATAAGTAAAAAAATAAGTATTTTCACATAGAATAAGGTTGAAACATCTACAGAGTGAGGATAATCTTTCATTCTGGTGACAATTTATCTGTTAAAAAAAGGCTTTGAAATCTTTATTACAAATTGCGTCGTTATTACAAATTGCGCGGTGACAAAGATTGTCCCGTGACTAAGCACCTCTTTATATGAACCCGCTGTTCCTAACTCTTGTGAGAGATTAAAAACAACTCTAATCACAGTTACATAAATTGAGAGTCGTTGTTTGTCCAAACGCTCTATACGGTTTTTTTTACTTATTTGTCCAGCAAAACAAGTTTATTCGCTCTATATATATGTAACTTACTCAATGACAAGAAAACAAGCTTATTCGCTTTATATATGGGTTACTTACTCAATGACAACAAAAGCTTATTCTTGCTATACATACAGTTTACTTTCCCTCTATATATGGGTTACCTAATGACAAAAAACAAGCTTATTAGCGCTAAATTTAGGTTACTTACTCAATGACAAAAAAGCTTATTCGCTCTTTATATGGGTTACTTAATGGCAACAAAACAAGCTTATTCGTTCTATATATAGTTTACTTTCGCTGCATATATAAGTAACCTAATGATAACAAAGCTTTCTGATTCGCGAGCCGAATTTTTTTCCCCTTTTTAAGGCTAATTTCCTCATCCGAAAAAAAAGGGGGGGGGGGGGGGGGGGGGGGGGGGTCCTGACCCCAAGGACCCCCTCCCCCCTCCCCCTCCTCTGGATTCGGTAGTGTATAGGTTACTTACTTAATGACAACAACAAACGTGCTTATTCGCTCTGTATAGTTTACTTACCAAAACACAACTTAAAGGGGCAATAAAACAATAAAGACTACATAGACAATCGCTATAGTCCTTGTATATTATAATATTTATTGAATGATTCTAGTAAATGTGAAGAATACCGATAATTCTTAGAACTCTGCAACTTATTTTATTGATTGGACGAATGTTGAAACATTTTAATGACAACTCATTTCTGTAGTCGAAAAAAAAAAATTTGGGGTATAATATTTTACAGAAAATTATCGTTTCTTCCCCGTATTAGATATCTTAAGGCTAAACTCTTCAAGACACTAAATATTCTAAGAGCTGTGTCCCATACAGAGGCCGCCCTTAAATTACAATAGCTGTTGGAAGGACGTTAAAGAAAACAAAACTGTTGGAAGGACATCAGGGGACCCAGTCATGATTGAGACATAGACACAGCTCTAGAATATCGACTTCCAAATGAAGCCCCAATTTTCTCTGCTCAATCAAACGGAATTTTAATTTCGATATATGAAGATAAATATCATCTTTGTTGATAGTGATGTGGCATAACACGATATGTACCTACACATGAACAAACATGTATTATGATGGCATTGCATAAATATTCATAATGCACTTTTATATGACACACAGTTAGGTGTAGTAGTTATAGTTATGGCTTCAGACAGCTATGTATCCTCGTATATCGAGTTTAATTCGTTCTCTCTCTCTCTCTCTCTCTCTCTCTCTCTCTCTCTCTCTCTCTCTCTCTCTTTCTAATAATATATATCGTGCATGAAGATACATACAATGCATACTTGTATTGTTTTCAACACCAGCGTTGAATGAACTCGTAATGTTACGTTAGATTATCTCAAAGCTGCATTTACGTTTACCGTGGAGTTGTCTGGAATATTAGCTATGTTTGCCATGAGGCAGTATTATGTAGCTGCATGACGTACCATTCTTCGTGTCGTTGGAACTAGCAGTATGATTTCCTAATACACGAGTACCTTTGCAATCAATGTTTCCAAAATTGTATCTGCCCTTTATCGAAAAGCGTGTGATCTTAAAGGAAAAGGAAGCAAGAAGCCCAAATGGCCTGCATCGCTCACTTTGATAGTTCGGTGATCATGAAAAAAACGCTTCAGCTATTTCATATTTCGACCACATGTGAAGATTCTTTGACACAATGTAATTGCAGAATCAAGAACTTTCCAATGATGCTATTGGCCTAGAGTGCTGGCCATAGGAGGGCGACTAAAACACGAAAAATGGATGGGCGGTGCAAAACCTAGATCTGGAGGAACAAAATCAACATCATTCAATTAATTTCATACTTTTAATTCTGGATTTATGTAATGATTAAAACACAGGAAACATGTTAGAACAACTTCGGATATTGAACAGTACACCACCAGTATCTTCTATCAAATAACGTCATACATCCCATGTTTTTTTTTTTTTTTTTTTTATTATTTATTTTTTTTATTCAGGAAGTATGTTTGTCTTTAAACTGTTTTTTAATTCAGGGACGGTGAACTTGAAAATTTCGATAAAGCACCTTGCGAACCTTCCATTCATGCTGATTATTTGATTCTGCCATGGGTCTTCAGTTTTTTTAATTACCTGCATTACCAAAACCTTCCACAACAAATCTTAATTCCAAATACATAGACAGACTTACTTCCAAATGCATAGACAGAAAGCCAAAGGGGTCTTTATAACTCACCTGAGTATTACGCAATTTATAAATATTTAATGGTAAAACAGTCAAGATAGTGATATACAACATTCTATTTTGATCCTCTTATTCCAAACGCAATTTATAACATATTATGTTATTGTTTTTCGGTTGTCATGACTACAGAGAGCTAGTAAGTTAGTACAAAATTTAAGTTATCCTTTTTTTTTTTTTAAAAAAAACCTTCAGGAATATAGATATAAATATATACAGATCTTCGCATTGTCGTTAAAAATTTAATGGGAGAGTTTTAAGGAAACAAAACAGAAATTGACAATGGAAACCATTTGTTGCTATAGCAACCAAAGTCCTACATACTCCTGATTGTAAATCTTCAAATTTCAAATGAAAATATACCAGTCTCTAATTTTGATTTCCTATCGGATGTAATGAACCTACACCCCCCCCCCCCCCCACAAAAAAACAACAACAACAGCAACAACAACAAAACAAAAAAACAAAAACAAAAACCAACAACAATAAACAACACAAATAACACTTACCTACAGCAGAGCATTTTATAAGTATAATTCCAATCAAATGAAGGTAAATAATGGTTCCCATGATGTGTTTGTGACGATGTTGCCCACTTGGCATGCTGTCATCACAAATCGAAGAGGTATTTGCTCTTTGGCATAAAAACAAACGACCAATAATGCTCCAGTTTCAAAAAGAAGCCGTTTTAATCTCTGCTGTCAAGGAGATGTTACAGTTATCTTCACGTGATACTTCAATAGTACACCCGATAATAGTTGTCCCTCAGTGAGAGGTAAATAATTCATATAACTATTGTGAAGATGGCGGCATGCTTACATGGAGATGTCGCACTTTCCGTGCTCTAATTAATATACTTTTTGGAAGGGACTGATAGGAGTTTAGAAAAACTAAACTAAACTAGAAAACGAGATAAAAAAAGTGCAAACAGTCTGAATTTCGAACTAAGACCGCGAGGTTCACTGAAACATTTTGTGATACTATTAATGATTGGTTTCACAGATTACCCTACAAACATCATTTGTGGCGTTGGTGAAAAGCATTTGTACTGTTAGCTACGTGTCTTGAGTAATACTTTTTGCAATCAATTTATATTCTGTCAGATCACGTGTTGAAATGATTTTTATCTTTCTTATTAATCTCTTTTACTGATCGATAATAAAGAGTATACATTTCAGCTATATTCAGATAAATATAATCTTTGTTGATAGCCATGTAGCGTTACACGAGATGTTCAAACACATAAACAATCGCATAACATAATGATTTCATTGCATAAATATTCATAATGCACTAAGTTTCACTTTAACATGGCACATTATTTGTAACAGTTCTGGATTCAGTCACCAGAGTATTTTCGTATATCTTATTTTAGTTTGTCAACTCTGTTGTGGTCTCTCGACCTCTATAGCTGGCTACAGGCCAGAGAAATGACGACACAGGTGATAAAGTTAAACATTTTATTAAGTGCAAATGTAATAGTGATAAACAGATGAAATATGACTACTAATTATGCACACAATGCTAATGTAATTCAATCGTGCGTCCTGCCAGTACGTCTCATATCAAAAAATTCCACTCCTGACCCCTCCTTTGGATCTATATACACAAAAATATCTCTACTATAATATGAATTTTAAGAAAAAAAGTCCACCAAAATTAACAACGAATAACTGATTATATCTTATCTATAAATGAGAAAGGCGAGCCTGTCAGCTACATGTAAGCCTCTGCCAGACTGTCGTTTATTACTTAAATGTACAGCTATATAGCTAAATTTAAGAATATTCTTCACAAACGCGCGTGAAGTGTTTCTTTCATAAGACTCTGGATAAGACCCAGTCCTGAGTGTAGAATGGTGTAACGTTAAGGTTATAATAAATTAACACATATCAAAATATTAGCCAATCAGAAACGTCGAAAATTTCAACCGGAAATGAATCCCCAACGAGAATACCCTGGCTTATAAATATGGAGCCGGTAATTACAACAAATCACACTCTGGTTTAGAAGATGTAAATATGTAAGTGTTCAAAACCTAAAAGCTGTAAAAAGTATCATACCAGACTGAATGAATATTTTACAATGTCGCCCTGACTAAGCAGAACATAAATACTCATTGGCCTGTGTTTAGCGTTTCAAGTACGAAGGTGATTCAGGTACATGTATCACGTGAGCTGTGTAATGTAAAGTGGTCGTTTTAATTTTCAGTGACTTCTCTGTCTTTGTGTCGGACACTGACAAAAATAAAGATTGCAAAAAAAAAAAAAAAAAAAAAACGTGTAACAATTACATGTACTTAAACAAATACACGTGAAAATATATTTTATTCTGAACTTGATTTCAGTAACACGTTTTATCTCTTAGAAGTGAAAAATTGAAATTATTCTTACGGTTTACGTCAATCTACGAGGCCATCCACGGATATTTGGTATGTTTTACAATTTAATTTAAACAATTATTGCCCAATTCAAATTACAGAAGTGATTCGATTGCAATACACATAAAGTACAAACTTAGGACTATAATGTTCCGAAAAATGTTCTAGTTTCAGGGATGTTGGAGCAATAGCAAGGAGATTTTATAGAAAATTTATTGTCAGCAATCTAACGACTTAATTCCTTGAAAAATTTTCAACAATTTTCATTAACTAGCTAAGGCGCATACTACATCGACAAGTTTCAGCTCAGCATGCTTGATTAAGGTCACCATTACTTTATTAAGAAAAAAAACCATCATCGTCCACGATAAAGCGGCTTATGGACAGTTTGTTCGGGATGTATGTAAATTAATGCATTCAATGGGTGCTACCATAGTTAATCTCTCAATACAAAAACCGTTGTTTTCTTCGAACTAGAAACATTTTAAGTGCACTTGCTAAACTTGCGGTATAACATATTGACTTTATTAATTAGAAATATTATCTCGTTCAGTTGGACAAGAAATCTGCAAACCATGTATATGCAATTGTCATTATCTTTGAGTTTCTGTGTTGGTGACAATGGACATGTTTATCATGACAGGAAATTAACATTTTAACATACAGATTAACAACATGTAGTATCTATAATACACTGTACTTGATCAATTTCTCACAACACTTGGCTGTTCTACCTTGTGATACACGTATAAACATAAAAGGATACCGGACTGCTTGCTTTAAAGGGATGTCGGAAAGCGGACAAATTCCTTGCTCGCAGACTTTCAGTAGGACAATATCAAGTCCATTGTTATATTATGACAACACTCAGTCCTTTGTTGTTTTAGGACACAATTTAATCCTTTATTATATAAGGACGTCATGTAGTTGATATAAGAAAATAACAACACTAAGTCCATTGTTCTATAAGGATAACACAAAGTCCATTGTTATATAAGGATAACACCAAGTCCATTGTTATATAGGTCAGCATTAAGTCCATTGTTATATAGGTCAGCATTAAGTCCATTGTTATATAATGACAACATCAGTCATTGCTATGTCATGCCATAAAGTCTCTGATTATATAAAGACAACATATAGTTCATGATTATATTAGAACACCATTTAATCCATTGTTATATAAGCACAACATGTAGTCCATTGTTCTATTAGGACACCATCTAGTTCATTGTTCTATTAGAACACCATTATTATATTGCCCTATTAGGACACCGTCTAGTCCGTTGTTTTATTAGGTCACCATCAAGTCCTTTCTTATATTACGTCAGCGTACAGTCCATCGCTATAGAAGGACAATAGTAAGCCCATTGTTATATAAGGACACTATCTAGTCCATTATATTAGGACAATGTCTAGTTCATTGTTATATCAAGACAACATCCAGTCAATCGTTATATTATGAGAATGTAGTACCTTGTTGTATTAGGACAACATCTAGTGTATTGTTATATAAGGACAACATCTTGTCCGTTGTTTTATTAGGACAACACCTAGTCCATTGTTAAATGAGGACAACGTCTATTCCATTGTTATTTTAGGACAACATCTTGTCCGTTCTTTTATTAGGACAACATCTAGTCCGTTGTGTAAATTAGGACAACTTCTAGTCCATTGAATTTGTTAGTATGATATTTTGGCTCACTTGATCTGAAGGACCAAGATGAGTTTCTGCCATACCGAGGCGTCCTTCGTCAGTTGTCCGTCGTCCGTCGTCCTTCGTCGGTCGTCCGTCGTCCGTCGTCCATCGTTCGTCAGTATGTCAACAACTTCTTGAAACAACTTCTTCTTAATCAATGACTGGAATTTAACTTAATTTGAAGGGAGCATGCAAAGGTAGGTGTGATTAAAAAAACTCCAAGTCATGGATTTGCATGTGAATATCTGTTTGTTAAGACTTCAAGTCTAATCTACTAATGTATCGAACAACAAATCGAATGAAAGACAGAAACTAAAGGCAGTGATCAAAGTTTAAGTATGTATTATTAGAAATGGAAAAATCATAACATATAACAAGTTTAAAATATAATTACTACATATTCTGATGATTAGTTTATGATACTTACAATGTATAGTATAACAAGAAATAAACTCAGCAATACACAAGGCATTTTATGGCCTGTCAATAGTCTCCTTTCACAATACCGGTTATATAGAAGTAATCAGAGTTATCGTTCTTGATTCGAAATCAAAACGAGGCTATCAATTCCGGGTTTGATAGTCGATCAGCTGATGAAGATCCAGCTACTAGATGACAGTTCAACTTTAGTGACAGATGCTGTAATAATCTACGATCTTTCTGTGCTGATACTTTTTTTTTCGCCGAAAAACAAGAGGGTATTGTGAAACTCGACTATTATGAGACATTAAAAGAAATGATGTTTTTTTAAAAAGAAAGACCATATATATGCAGTGTTCTATTTCAATAATGACTTCCAATTAAAGGAGGCAATTATTGTTATCATCCTTCTCTTATCATATATCGTGCACTGACGAATAACTATTAATAAAATAACTATAGACAAATCAGAGGTTAAGAGCCCCACTATAGAAGCTGATGAGCGTCTTATCGAACCTAATAATAGATAAATACAGACAACTCAAATAGGGCAAGCTGAGCTCTAGAAACTTTTGAGTGTCTCACCGAACCTAATAATAAATAAGTACAGACAAGTGAAAGAGACGAAGGACTGCACTCTGGAAGCTTAAGAGAGTCTAATCTTACCAAAAGTAAACCACTGATATTGTATTGTACAGACTTTCTGAGATAACGTATTAATCTTTTTTGTACCGGTGAAACAGAGATGCCGATGCTCTGTGATCCCCCATTTTCATAAACATTTGACTCGGGCGGAAGACTGGCGGCCCGCTGGTTAGCTGAAGGCCTCCTTAACACAAACGTCCTTGCACAAAGGAATTATTGTTTATCATAATTTTACCAGTGAAATACTTAAAACTATTTATGTTATGAAAATAATATTTTTCAATTAAAAATATTACTTTTTCTGACTGGACCAATCAAAACACTGCTTACAAATGCCAATGGGAAAAATAAAAAGCTGACCCTATATATTTTACCATGAACATGTAAAATCTTGAGTTTTTTTATATTGTTTTTATTCGTGCTGCACACTCCTGAATATATCAAAATATTACCCCATTCGTGAAATATGATTATTATTTGGTATTGCTGAAGACGCTGTTACATAAAATGACCATCATAAATTCTGCACATTTGACTGAAACTTATTTTAAAAAATCATCATGGACTTAAACAGGAGTCCTAAATATTTACCAATCTCTCTCTATAGTATTTCTGAGACCTGTTGAAACGTAAAGCAGACTCCATTTGAGACATTTGTTGACAGCGGTCAAACAGATGTAATATCGATTTATTATCTAACAATGACAAATTCAAAACCTCTGCGTGCTTGTGCACGTGTCTAAAAGAAAATTCTAGACATTATGCATTGTGCATTATTTTTCACTCACGTCTTGCATTTCACAATCGGACGATGTTACACCAGACAATCTAAAGGTTTACATTTCAATGTCAATAACACAGCCACGCTCCTCCAGGAGCGTCATTCATTCCCGAATCTTCAAATAACGTAATAATGACGTCAACTTAATTGGATCACGTCGACCTGATCAACTGAGCCTGTACTTACAGAAACAACATCCAAATGTTACAAATGGTGGTGCTGATATCCAAGGAGCCGTGGGCGGGCTAAAATGCAGCTTTTGATTATATTGCCATTTGTTGATGGCCAGAAGGCTCGTACAGTTGCTCCTGTATTTCATAGTGGTGTGACACAAATATGTTGCGGAAGTCATTGTTCAAAACCATTTGATGATTCAAATCTTAAACATGTGATTTAAAAGAAACTGTTACCACATTTAATCAATATTTATAAGTATATAGAAAGGTTATGAAAAATGCCATCTATCAGCGCAAGATGAGTTTATCGAAATATATCACATTAAATGCATACAAAAGTAGACATGAATGTAAACATTTATTTTTTTTTTTTAAATGGTGGGTTTGCAGCGGCAAAATTTGTTTATTCAATTGAATAAATAGCGTTTTGATGTGTATTCATTGTCAATACATTAATTTACACTAGAAAATTAAAAACGATCGTGACTGGTCATGCAACAATTCAGTTTTGTACTGTTTCAAACAGAGTAATAATCAACTATCGAGAAATCACATCATCGATATTTCATAGACTACCGACACTTGTATAGTAACTTTACTCTGTCTGGAATTTCAGTGTTATATATTGTTGTATGGCATCAGTGACGAATAAGCAATCTTCTGCAGATTGTATCACATTTTGCAGTCTACAATGAGTCATCTAGACATCGTCTATGGTCAGCTCACACAGCTTCCAAGGATCATTGTTTACACTCTGCATGACGATATGAACATTGGAACATTGCAGGACATTTTCACATTCACATTGTATATCGCATTGTGTAAGTGACGACTCAGTATGCTGCGAGATGAACTTGCAAAACACCACATCGACTTCCATGCATTCGTTATTGACGGGAGGTCCAGATGTTCCAGCCTGAAAAAAAATAATATACATGTACAGAACATTGTTTCAAATATCAGGAAGCACACAACCACTTTTTTATACAATCATCCGTCAGGACTTTCTATAAACCCGAGTCGTGGTTATCACGACAAGGCAATGTTTGTTTGGGAAGAAACTATATACTAAATATGTACCATTTACAACTCACTACTTGTTGTTTTCTCTCCGAGATTAACAAATAGATAGTATTCATAGACAGACGAAGGATATTGAATAATGGTGACAGATGATTGACGACGAACAACTGACTATTTACTGAAAATAAGCTCTTTTGGCCTTAGACCAGTGTAACGTAAGACTTAAAATTATCTAAATTGCTTTTCGATCTATTCTTTCCTTTCGAGTTTTCTTTGCGCAGTCGATTTGATATTCCAGAACCTGTTGCAGTTTATTTATTTATTTTTTGGTGTTCCACTGTGTTCTCTAGTTTCCAAGCTAAATGATCTCAGTATTAGTGCTTAAGGTATTATCTGTCACTATAACTTATCAATTTTCATATATTAAAAAAACCAAAACAAAACAAAAAAACACGAATGCGACCGTGAATAGAAAAATAAAGGAGAAATTGATGTACCGATGCATCGCTTTTGTAAGTAGTCATTACGTGTTTCTAATGTAAAGCAAGTGTACGAAGAAAAAATATGTATATACGATATGCATTATTGATACGATTATTTAAAATAAATTAACCTGGATGCTTTTTTGTCCATCACGTGTGCACTCTATGCCATCCCCTGTGATATGAACCACATATCTGGTTGATGTCACATTGAACAAACTGAGTTGTTTTATCAGGAGCCAGAATATTGGCGGGGAGTCCCCTGGCACGGGTAGGTCGAAGCATGTGTGCATGTCTTGGTCCAGGGCATATGGCACCTTCCTTAACAGAACGTTGTTTGTATCTTTTATGAAGGTGATATATTCCTTTACTGAAATACAATTCCACAAAAAAAAAATTAAGTTAGGTGAAAAGGAATAAAATGTCTCGATTCTTATGGAGACCATTAACAAAATACTAGGATAATAAGACCAGGGGTTTCGGGAGATTATGCGTCTTCTCTTTCATCAACGACACCCGCCATATAAATCTAGGTCAATCCGGGTAAAGTTATATTCTCAGAATGAGAACTATGTTTGTAACACAACAAAAATCCAAATATAAACATTTGTTTTGGTTCACCTTTCTATGTTTACAATTTTAACATTAATTAACGTGTCCTGAAAAGACGGTATCAATGTATTCATACCTGAAAGTGTTTTTCACTGCCATTGTCTTTTCTACAGTGCTCATTAAAGGTTAAATATTATACTTACACGGCTGCCGTACTGTCGTTATGTTGCAAATCACATTGCAAGGTGTGGACGAGAAATAAAAGTAGGCGATAACTTTTGGGAACTTAAACGAGACCACGTCTGATCCAGTTTCGTACTGCATGAAATTCATGAAAAGGATGCAATCAGTTTTAATATGAGTAATGTAATATGCTTAAATGACATTTAACAACCAACATGAAATTTCGAAACATTTAAACCTTTAATGAGATAACATAGGGAGTCTACGAAAAAATCATATCTCAAATGTGTTGTTAAACATAAACATGCAATCGAGTTAGGAAGATGGGCAGTCTAAACATTTTCTGAGAGCTTGCATAGAAAGGTTTGTAAATACGGGTATAAGATAATGCTAAAATTGATTTGGATAATAATGTATATTAAAGAAATATTATCTTACCTACACCAATCACCAAGGGTAATGACAATAGTAGAGTGTTGTCTGATTTGAATTATTTACCACTTTCGTTATAATCTGAACGGTTTGGTGTGACGCGAGGTATTTTTTAATTGTTTACAAACTGGTAGAGGACTGAGGAGAATCTCACCAATAAAGCCTCTCGATGGTAGTAGGAACTATTTTGACCGTAATGGTACCAGATGTTTGTTGGAATGATGTCAGGAGTTTTTACAATTCCCGTCAGAACTATGAAATCTGGATAGAAATCCTGAAATGATACCAGTTACAGTACATCAGTTCTACCTACATCGTCTTTTTCATCTTATTACTGAGAGTCGTAAATGTGGGTAATGAATTTTCTCCACTGACTGAGACAAGACGTATTCCATAATGTTGATACTCCCCGCTTGGAATCAGTTGGGTCCAGAGGAAACTTTGAGATATCCCGAGTGTTCGAGACAACTGAATATATATATATATAATTTTTTTTTTTTTTTTTTTTTTGTCATTCTGAATCTAGACTTGGAATTTCAGTATGTTAGCACTGGTGACACTCTTAGTAATTCATGGACACCGTCTTTCTATTACCATGCCTGATGTATTGACGTCAAACATAATGCAATAAATATCGTCAATATATACTAATATCTGCTTACGATTTTAGGTTTCCATATGGAAAATTGCGTAGTGTAAATAGTGATGTTGTTACTGATGATCCTGACTTTGAACGGCGCCGACTGCCATTCTAAACCAATGCTATCGTTGATAAATGCAACAACCATATGTATTCTGATGTATTCACCAGTTGAGCCGTCAAGTTTGCTGACCAACTTATTTGTTAAAGGATTGAATTCAATCAGTACTCTCTCAGTCTGCCCATCCTGGCGTCTATATCAAGTAACAAAAATATTTTTAGTGAATAATAAAGATAAGATTTTGAGGAACTCGTGAAAAAGATACAAAGACCAGAAGATTTAGAGAGGTAATAATCTTTTGCTTCATCATAGCAACTGCGCAAGTTATTCTAAAATAATGTATAATGATATAAAATGCTGGAAATGAAATTCGGTGTCAGGGTTTGATTTTGAGAAGATCTTCCATGAAGGTAAAGTATATTTCTTGATAAAAAAAATCATAATTTCGCATTTAACTGCTAGAAAAGGTATAGGGAAAATATACCAGGTGTTCCGTAGAGTAAGAATCTTAGGCTAACCCGTGTTAATCCACTACCCCAAAATGGGAAATAGATAAGTGACAATAATTCCACAAGGTTATCAACTAGTCTTGATCACGCTTGATTTCATATCGCACAAGGCATATACAAAAATTCAAAAGGTTTATCCTTGATTAATATTTCACACTCGATTGATTAGATTAATATTGACTCAAAATTAAATGTTCATTTTTCCTTCAGCATTTCCTTGCGGTTTGAAACAATCTATATATGTTGGTGTTCTTACTTTGAAGTGGTTATATGGAATGGTGCAAAAATACTATATCCTGTCTTTATTTTCACATCATCGCAAATCATAAAGGACTGCTCCGTGGATATAGCAGGTATTGGCATTTCCATGAACAGACGACCGTAGGCATGATTTCTCTTCGTGGTCAGACTTATAGCAAAGTTAGTACTAGAGGTGACAGAATTGCATTTCCAGAGCCTTTCACTCGATAAAGGAACAAATCCGTATTCATCAGTTGTCTAAATATTCAGGTAAAGAAAATAACAGCGATTATTTAAAGGGAAACGACTATTTCAGAATTATTTGATTATTATTATCAAGAAATTATCATCATTATTATATTTCATTTTTGTTTATTACATTTATTAAGAAATACTATAATTTTGCCAATAACTATTATACTCGAATCAAGGAAGCTAAAACCACACTTACTGATATTTGATATAGAAAGAAAAGATAGTAGGAAATCGCTTATAATTCAAATAATTTATTAAATATTTATATATTAAGATGATCTGTTAAACGAGGTTCAAAATTAAGCGACGGTAAAACAAGACAATGAATTTACATATCCTATTACAGCACATACATACCGTAAATATTTCCTCGCTTGTAACGTTAAAATAGAATTTGAATAACTGACATATCCCTTCGCCTGGGAAGGTCACGTTCACCACAACTTCATGGGACGAACCTGCTTCTGCATTTCCAGACTGTGCAATAAACATTAAGCTGAAGCCAAATATTGTTGGTCCTCTTCCGGGAGTGTGTGGTATATTTGAGATATAAAGTCCATAATTGTTTTTATATTTCCAGCTTTGTCTTGGAGAAATACATGGGAGGTTAGAATCAACTCCAGTAACGTGAATTAGCGTTAATTTCAAACCATTCCCACCTGGTCCAGAGTACAATTTTGTTGAAGAACTCAATCCGTAATATCCAGACGAAAATGGAGGTATTTCCCAGGTTAAGTCAACACCAACTGATCCACTAATAGGTAGAAGAGACGCTGACTGACGCGTTGTAACAACTATACCCACAGTCTGCAACGAAACGCACCAAACAAAATTTATATCAGGATACTGTGTTTTTTAACAATTTTATTTACGATACTACACCATCGGCTTACAAAGTCAGCAAACGTCAAACATTTTCATATCTGTCGGTAATTAGATTGAACAAGATAATGATATCTTTCAAAAAAGAAGAAAAACATGAGATAGAAACAATAGAGCAAAAACGAATTAAACGGCAAGACATCTATTTCCCCCTTATTTCCTCAGCAGTGATGTTTAGGGTTTAAAGTATTGAAAAAAAACTCCAAATAGGTCCAAGGAAATGTCACATTCTACATGAATGTCTGGTTCTCTTTGTTTGTCATTTGTTTTTTGTTTTATCTGAAACAAATCTGAATTTTTTTACACTGTTAGATAATTGCTAAAACTAGATAAGGATATTGAATGGTATCCCGTTGAATATGACACATATTTCACGAGTATGACAGAATATCGTTATTTTTACGAGATATAATTTGTCATACGAGTGACACACATGCAATGTGTAACGGAAAACTATTTACTTTTCTTTTTATTGCATTTTTATGCTAAAAAACTAAATGGAAAACATTGAAAAATTGATAGTGTCAAAAAGTGCGGGAATCAATAACAAATTTTTAGCGTCGTCTCTTTATGGTGTAACTCGACGTCACCTTGATGGCGCCATTTTTAAAGGACTGATCGGCGGAATTAAAAGCGTTTTCTGCTGTATCGGAGAATCTGTGCATAAATAGTTAACGTTAAGTGAATATTTTGTCAAAATATTCTGAATATTTAAGAAATACAGACAAATAACCCATCTATCTCTATTCGCTTCGATCGGGAAAATCGGGAAGTTTCAATGAGATGAAAACAAAGGTTTGCTCTGATTGGTCAAAAACGAAAAACTTTCACTGCAATATCTGCAATTTTCACTGCTCATCGCTGCAGAGAAAATATAAGTTTTATCAGTCTGATAAAGTTCTATATTTCACTAGCAAAAATGCAATAAAAATAAAATAAATTGAATACTTACATAATTTGGTTCGAGTACATTAAAATGTTTTCTGGTACTCATAGTTACTACTGAATCCACTTCCAAATGAATATCAAGACTGTAAGTGCTACCGGTGATTGATAAATTCGTCATTACCAGGATAACTTCCATATCAACATCATCGTCAGATATGTTGCCATCATGACCCCCTGCAATTCAAAATCGTGATTGAAAAGTAGTTCGCCACTTACAGTAATTTACCAGCGTTATCAATGTTTATTGTATTATAGTTTCGTAAGAATACAGACATGTATCAAACACTACATATAAATATGTATGTTTCCGATTTCTTTCATTAGAATGTACCCTATGTACCAATATACATGCTAACATAACTGACGTATTTCAATTACAATTGCGTTGCTAATTCAAATTTGACTATTTTGATAGGAAAAGATTACTTGCACATTTACATGTAGTACCAATGTCTCGCATTTATTGGTGAGGTTTTTGTAGAAAAATACCAATTATAGTTTACAAAATAATGCATCCCATGATGATTAATAACGATCATCTTGTAAACTATATCGGGATCATCAAGGTGTATCTTACTATCCGAAGAAGTGTTGAGGCTCAAGATTGAAACGGCCACCATTTTGATTGAAGGTACAGTTGAAATACAGTTATCAAACGTTGGCCTTATATTTCCTGGTTATGCCAGTAGGTATCAACTTACAGACAACACCAACTTAATACGATATATCATTAATTCACAATCACAGGACGTACCGAATACATAGAGGATATCTAACAGTGTCTTCAGTAATACCAAATATATATTTCACGAGTGGGGCTAATACTTTGATATTTTTATATAAAAATATCAAAATATTAGCCACACGAGTGAAATATATTTGGTATTACTGAAGACACTGTTAGATATTCTGTTTATTACATTTCTTATCAACGAAAAACCTACCCCGTATGCTAACTAGGCATACAGCGATAATTTGTAAACAAAAAAAGTAGTTCCCCCTGTCCAGGTGCTGACATATATGTCGGGCTTTCTGATTGGTCAATTATTTTGGTATTTTCTAATCATTAATTTGATTGGTCAAATCAGCAAAAGTGATATTTTTCACTAGTGAAAAATATCACTTTTATAGAATGAATAATTTTTGATATTTCACATTACTAAAATACTAATAAACGCATATCCACAACCGGATAGACACATCGAGTCGCTCATGTGATTAAACGATTCTGAATATGATGAAACTGTGAACGTGATAATTTTGGCACAATCGAATTTTAGAGTGTCAGCAGGAGCCAAAACACCAACTCATCTTTCATCATAAACTGTGGTGTTCTTGGTTCTACCACATTTGTTTCACATCATCTAAGGGGTAAATATCTTGAACCTAACGTTGAAATTTGCACTGACGAAAAAAAAATTGTTTTCTCCGCTATCTTATAGATCAAAAGGAATCATCCATAATCTTTTTGAGATATTACATATGCTATAAATGCAGAAGTGTTTCTTTAGACGATGCCGATTGTAAACCCTGGACAAGAACGAGTCGCATGGGACAGGAATCTTGCTCATAAAAGGAAAGCGCCTACGTGTTCAGCTCAGCGTTTAAAAGATAAGCGAGATCTTACCAGAAGTAACTATTTGTCAAACTAGTTGCAATTGTGGATAATTATTAAATGTAGGCATGGAATACCCTCGGACAATATCCTGTGGTACATACCAAATATAACTTGCAGCTGGCTACATCAGTGATCACCTCCGTGATGATGGTGACTACGAGATCTCGATCTATCGGCACTCATGGAACATTATACGATGCCAGATCCATTTGAGGCATATGAACAGTGTAAAATACATTCCTTTGGATCCAGCATAACAGTTCCGACACCATTAATCCAAAAAAGGAGCATTATTGCCAGTGTCCTACTGGACAGAGAGCCATGAGGAATATGCCACATGGCCAGTATCCTATACGATTAAGGATACTACACGTACATGCTTTTGGAAACCAGTAAGCCTTTGCATCAAAAAGTCAAAAGGTTTAAGGCAAACCTCAAGTAATGTAGATTTTCCAATCAACCGTCATCTTCTGGGTATTAGGAATTGTAGAATTACGATGAAAACCAACACTGACAAGGCCAATCAGATTCTAAGACGAGGAAGTCCTATTTGATTCCAGGTTAAGTGGTTTAATGTGTAAACCAACATAAATCAATCATGTAGCATTCTTGTCAGAAAATTTATTCAGCAATTGCAAGAGCATTTAATATTTGTGGCTATCAGGGAACATAGCGGCCATATTGAAAGTGGAAATTTCACTTTAGTTGGTTTTTAGCGTAGATGTCAGTTCCTGTGTACTAATTTAATCATGTATAAACAATTCATTTCAGTTCATTTTACAATATTTCAATGCAAAGTAGATTTTCCCTTATGCTCGATTATCTTTTAGAAATCACATAGCAATATTGTTGATCAATTTTAATTACTCCTGATAACTTCTTGTAAATATAGTTTGGACATTTAGTTACGAATGGACTGCAATACGAAGTTGAATTTTTGACCTTCAGAAAATTTCGCTTAACGTAAAAAGAGCATGTTGTTACTTAAAATAATCACATTTTCTCCTGTTTATCATATAGTCAAAATAGTAAATTTGTGCTTTGTATATATGATATTTAACATGCTGCCATCAACAAGTTTGTTTAGTTTTCTCAAAGAAATGAAGAATTAATTTTGTAGTATTTCCCCAGGAAAACCCCCCCCCCCCCCCCCCCCTTTTTTTTTAAGCAAAAAAGGGCGTTTTATTCTAGTGTAAGTTGTAACCGAAGAACTACGGAGGTTACCAATAGCACATATGTATACAAGCTATCGTATTTGCTTCTCCGACCATTTTGAAATCCAACCTTTGCTGAATGTTAGACTATTGGTGTAAATGATTTGATGTAAATGATTTGATGTAGTATCCTATTGTGCAGCTACATTACCTTTGTTTGGCAAGTAACCAAAGTCCAAGATTCTTGCGTCTGGGCCTTCCACACAAAACAAGCCTTCACCTGGATCATGCTTGAGTCGTATGAAATCTTCAAAGTGCTTTCCCACAGAAATCACACGTACCAAAAGCAATTCGGAGACAGTCATTGGAACTGTTTAGGACTAGTTTATATTCTGATAAAGCATTTCGAAATACAGCTTTAAGTTGAAACTTCTTTACACTTCCTGATCTAAACTCCACCTCGTCGGGAATATTTGTAGAGAAGTTTGATATTTTTGTTGAATTCTGCAATAAATGAAAATTATATATGTATAGTTTACAGACATACCGCTTATTCGTATTGAATACATATACATGATAATTATCATCAGAACCTGTCAAATATTTACATTAGATCAAAACAGATTTATATACCTTCCAACAGATTTCGTTTTTACGTGATCGATGATACATGTATAAATGGAAAATCGTATGGAAACACGTGCATTTTTATAGTGGGACGTTGACCTATTTAATTTGGGTTCACAATCAAGTCCTAGTGACATTGACATATGTTATGCTATCCAGATAATCACAATGAAGAGTTTGAATAATGGAAACATTAAGAGAAATCGACGTATCAACGAAACCAAAATAAATAGAACATATTTTTGCTTAATCTTTCCTCTGCCACGTTTGGCTCGTGAGAAATTTATTGAACAATAATGATAAGAATAAAAATTAAAACAGACGAAATTTTGCTTTTGTAAACTACATCAAGTTCATTAATTCTCGACATTACAATGGTGTTTCGCCCTCGTCGTTTGTTTGGCCTATGCATTGCAGAATGATTTGTCACAAGTATTCTGATATGTTCAGCAGAACGCATTAACATATAATTTGTCATATAGGGTAATATATCGTGCATGAAGATACATACAATGCATACTTACTTGTGTTGTTTTCAACACCAGCGTTGAATGAACTCGCAATGTTACGTTAGATGATATCAAAGCTGCATTTATGTTTACGGTGGAGTTGTCTGGAACATTTGCTATGTTTGCCATAAGGTAGTCTACTGCTACTGTTATAAGGCAGTAACTGCATGGCGTTTCGTTCTTCGTGTCGATGGATCTAGTAGTCTTATTTCCTAATACACGAGTGCCTTTGCAATCAATTTCTCCAAAATGGTATATGCCCTCATTCGAGAGGCTTGTGATCTAAAACAAAAAGAAGCCACAAGTCAAAATGTTCTGCATCGCTCACATGGCTATTTTCAATGATCATGGAAAAACAGTATCATTGAATTATATAACATGTTATCCCAGAGAGATCCTGATCGTCATTATTGAATGTCTTTATTGGATCAACATACCATTGATGTTTCTTCTACTCTCATCTTTGCTCATTTCCTCTTAATATGCAATTTTAGGAAACATTCATGTAGAACTTTATGAAACACAAAGATGATAAAATTCAACTAATAAATTGAAATGATCATTGAAGAACGTATATGAAAATAAACGATAACAAATTTGAGCTCGCAAAATTCCAAATCGCCGCCTGTTGGCCATTTATTGTTTTCCGTTCAGTTTCAAACAAATAAAGAGAACAAGGGGAACCTACAATTGAAATTTGAGAAAGAAGCAATAACGATATCCAAATGCCAAAATCTAAAATGGCTGTCTGTAGACAATTTTGTTTTCCGATCACTCTCGAATGTATATGATATTTAGGACAGATCCATGAGACAAAATGACAACAATGTTTTTTGGTCATTATTCAAAATGGCCGCCAGTTGGCGATTTTATTTTCCAGTCAGTCTTAAAATTGATCATGCATAAATTAGGGTTAAGAAAAACCTACATATTTACCTAAGAAATTTTGAAAAAGATCCTTCTGGTATTTCTCAAGAATTTGCGTTGACATAGATTATCAACGGGCGGAGAACGGCGAACCACGAACATTTGAACAGTATGATGATGATGATGATGATGATGATGTAAGTCAACAAAAAAAGGAAATATATATATTTCCTTACTGTGAAACCGTCTCTTAGTTACCATACAAGGAAGATTACATTCTCCTTCAAAAATAATTCAGCGGTTCTGACGTGATTCAAAGCAAATTTACCAATTGTGATTTTTCTATAAGAACCCGTCCCTCTACCTCTGTTTTCCTAAAAGAATGATGCTAACCGCAATAAATCGAAACCCATTTATTCATAAAGAAGAACGGCTTCCAGGTTTTGTCTTTCCTCTAAATGGTCACACCCATCGAGTGCCTATGTAGTTATACCCTTCATTGATACAACATTAAATCTCCGTCACCAAGTATTGCTTCAAACCAAATTTCATCAAAATCTATTCCGTTGTTAAGGACTACCTGTAGTAGCAATTTGAATGATTAACTTCTACTTCCATTTGGATACCAGCTATCCTGATTGAATGTATGTACGCTATCCAATACACCAACAAACCAACAACATTAATGTTACGTATCATAACAGTAGTGATACACATGTGTATATGTTGGGTTTTTTTCTGTTTTTTTTTTTTTTTTACAGTTTACTTACATTTCTTAATGTCACATTTGGTGCGTAAAAGTCCAATCTCGTTGTCATATTTTCTTCTTTAAACCTCAGGTATGCATTCGATATTATCAGAGACATGTCAGGAGGTGACGTGAGATCAAACATTGTATATCGTGTCAGTCCCCATGGAATATACAGCTCCCAACCAATCGTCTTTATTATCCCCGGGTAAACCTGGCTGTCCACGTCGTCAATACATACAAAGTATCGTGAGTGATTCCATTTACCTTCGGATTCACAAACTTCAGAGCTGATATTGGTGAATTCTAATAACAAATGAAAACATGCAAATAACTCAGAGATGTTAATACTTCATTTTGGTCGTTTTATATCTAAGGATTGTCGTTAGACTGGTTGGCCCGTTGTCAGTATAATGTGACCGGGTGGGGTGTCCTGCTGGGTGTCTTCGGCAGTATGCTTCAGTGAGGTAGCACTATAAATCGACAAAAGATCCGGCCTATCACAAGAAGACTTAACACGTACATTCCGCAGCATCCCAAAACACACATACGCACTCACCACACGCATGCATATCGCACGCACGGGAGGCCGTCCTTAGAATGACCTTAGCTGTTAATAGGACGTTAAACAAATAAAACCAAAACCAATCCAAACTTATCATTTTAAAGCTATTTGAGATTAAGATACAGATGGGCCAACATGAGTTAAACTTCAACATGCAGCTGCGCTAAAAAAAGAAATCATATTTCGACCAGATGTTCGAAGGGTCTTTGATTAGACTAGTCTTGAGTGCTGGTCATAGGAAGGGCCAAAAATCCGAAAACTGTCGAAAAATGGACGGGGCGGTGCAAAACCTTGATCGGGAGGTACACAATACTTACTCAAAAAGCACGTTAAGTACATGTCTATAATCTGAACCAATTAATTTTTAAAGAGAATTTAAAACATAATTAACATGTTGAGAACAACTTTGGAGAATATCCAGCAAACAGTACCAACCACAAAACGTTTCTGTAAGCATTAATGGTAAAACAATCGAGATGATAATATAATCAATACAATTTGAAATGTTTATCCTCTTATTCTTATTGCAGATTATGTTATGTTCCTGTTGTCATGCCTTCAAACAACTATTAAGTTATTAAACAATATCCGTGGTAATATTTTTTCGATAAAACCTTTAGGCATATAAAAGTAAATGTATTTATGCATTTTCATGACAAATTTGATGGTTAAAACAATGTTAACCAATTGCTTCTATAGAAACTAACAGTTCTATGTGATCCTGATTGATTGGGGCCGCGGTGGCCGAGTTGTTAAGGTGTCCCGACACTTTATCACTAGCCCTCCACCTCTGGGTTGCGAGTTCGAAACCTACGTGGGGCAGTTGCCAGGTACTGACTGTAGGCCGGTGGTTTTTCTCCGGGTACTCCGGCTTTCCTCCACCTCCTAAACCTGGCACGTCCTTAAATGATCAAACCAAACAAAAATGAAACGATGAACGTCTCTTATTTTGATTTAATGACGAACGTAATGGAAAAACCCCACTTACCTGCAGCAGAGTACCTTACTAGTATAACACCAATCAAATGAAGATAAATAATGGTTTGAGTTCCCATGACGTGTTTGTGACGGGGTTGCCCACTTGGTATGCTGTCATCACAAACCGAAGAGGTATTAGCTCTTTCGCAAAGAAATAAACGACCAATCATGCTTAAGTTTCAAAACGAGGCTGTCAAGGAAATGCCGCAGTTATCTTCAAGTGAGGCTTTTCTAAAGATCTTACATTGGAACACCCGATAAAATCTTATCCCTCGGGGAGAGATGAATAATTCATATATCTATTGGAAATATGGCGACATGCTTTCATAGAGATGTCGCATTTACCTTCCGTAATAAATACTTGTGACGTTTTTGACGGGACATAGGGGAGGTTTAAAAAATTAACGAGATAAAAAGTGCAAGCAAACAACAGTCTGACTTTCGAACTTAGACCGAGTAGATCCCGGAAACATTTTGTCATACTTTTGATTTCGTAGATTACCCTGCAAACATTCGTGATGGCGATGTAAATTGTAAGCAACGTCCCTTGAGTATTAAATTGTGCAATTAGTTTATATACAGCGAGATCACTCTTTTATTGATATCGTTACCTGCTAAATCATACAGAATTTTAATTTCGATGCATGAAGATAAATCTCATCTTTGTTGATAGTCATGTAGCATAACACGAGATGTACCTACACATGAACAACCATGTATTATAGTGTCATTGCATAAATATTCATCATGCACTTTTATATGACACACAGTTAGGTGTAGTAGTTATAGTTATGGCTTCAGACAGCTACAGTTTGTATGTATCCTCGTATATCGAGTTTAATTCTCTCTCTCTCTCTCTCTCTCTCTCTCTCTCTCTCTCTCTCTCTCTCACATTATCTTAACAACAGAAAGGTGGACAATGTCTCTATAAGAATAATATCAATATTACTTCAAATGATAATATTTATCGGTGGAAACATAAGTGTGGCGAGGTTGTGTTTAAGACGAATGTAGTACGTATGTATTGTTTGTGGTAATGAGGCTCGGATATCGACTTTGTAGTGTTACCTCATGGAAGCGTACTATCGAAAACACCCAGCAGGACAACCCATCCGGTCATATCTTACTAGTAATAGACAATTGAGCCATGCTGCAGTTGACCTAATTCCCAAAACAAAAATGTTACCGTACAGTAGAAGTAGAATTATTACTACCATTTTGATAGACTGTAGTATGTCCCAGCTAGGGTCATAACCAATAAAATTCATCATAGGGGCAAACGCTCAAATGTAGAGTGAAGCAGTGTCAGGTGAAACATTAGGAAGAAGGAAGTAGAATAGAAAGTAAAGAAGGAAAAAATCCTTAAATTAGTTTCCTCTTACAAACCGGGTAAAACTCTCACACTTTACCTGTCAAGCAGTACATATGACACAGTTATAGTGGTGTGATTTATTTTTGTATTCTCAGTAGGCCAGTATAACGAGTGTGCATCCAAACCAGGGCCTACAGGATAAAGCCTTAATCCTCATTTTATATACTTTACACGTTAATCAATGTATGTATGATTTATAATCAATCGGTTATATTAGTGGCTCAGAATATTTCGGTAAGAAGCTTAATACTTAACTCTGTATAATGTTTAGTCATTGCTATTGTTTAAAACCGAATTAGAGCAATATAAGATCATGTATATTATATATATATTTCAAAACCAACACGGACCGCTGTGAGTCCTGATCGTGCCCGATAGCGTCATTTAATATGATGGTAAGTGATTTAATTTATTTTTCCCCAACGATCTTAACATACGGAATCACAAATATCACAATGTAACACATATAGGATGGGACAAGATAGAGTTTATTCTGGATGTAGATAATTATGTTTCACGTCTAAGTAAAAAAGGACAGGTCGGATTTTGGAGGATGATAACTATGTAATTTTTTGGCATTAAATAGAATACATGTATATACAAAGTCCTATTTTTGTATTCAATCGATATCAAAAGCTTTGTGATGTATGTTGGATTGAGAAATGGTGACATCGATGAATGAATTATTAACATTACAATAATTAAAAGATATATAAAAGATATGAAAGAATAATTCCTTAAAGATAAAAAAATTACTAGTAGCTTACACATGTGGTATTGATACAGATTAAGGCGATGCCACATTGCAGTGTCCGTTGTCCGACCTCCGTCAACAGTTTCAATTGCTACTAGTCCTGAATGGCTGATTGAATTTGGGCATGATACTGGGGGATCTGAAAGGGAGAGAAATTTATAATTTAACTTAAATGAGAGTATTTGTCGTTACCACTGAAATAGTCCATCAAGCGATGTAGGCTGTCTGGTTCCTGATTTCACTATCTGTTCCTTTCAGTTAAACTATTGTCATTATATACAATGTATCTATCAAAGAATTTTGCACCTGCTATTATCTATAACACAAATGTTAATGCAAATTAGGACTTAGGTTGGTGATAATGACTAAATAGATTTATAGTTGTCTGATATTTTCAAAGCATCTTTTTTTTCATCCATACCATTTATCAAATCAACGTATGTTTATTTAATCAATGTTGTCGTTGGAATTTGTAAATTGATAGTTTTCTGTTTGAATAATAATATACAATGTTGATTTAGGTAATTACGCTACAATAAGTAATATAAACAGAGAGGCAAGGAGAGCCGAAACAGTACAATGAGAGATGTAAATATCTCGGAAATTTGATTTGTATTTCAATAACCTGTACTGAAATGTACATCCCAAATAGTAGATTGTGTCAAATATTATGAACATCTTTTATTTAAGCCATAGATGAATTATTGCATTAAGTATGGCGAATGTTCTTTTCGTGTGTTCAATGATACATTCTACTTAAATACAATGCATGGTAAGTGCATTTCATAATTATAAGTGTTATACAGCGGCGTTGACATGTGAAAGCCGACGCTTTTTTTAAAACATAAAATCGGTTTAACCTGCAAGTAAACGTACACGATCTATACACAAGTTACGAGTAATGAAAAGGACATTTTTATTTGCTACTGGAGTTTTCTGTCGAAGAGACAAATTAAATCTAGCCACAGATCTTTTAGGTTAATGAAAATGTACAGTTGGTCCGAATGCATGTGAATATTTTAATGGATACGTTTCAGTGTGTTAAATAAGTTTCAGAATAAGTTTTAATGAGGAAACCTATTTCTACGAAAGCCTATTAGTGTCAACGAGATATAAGGTTTTAACGAATATATCTCGTTATGATATGATAAAATATTTCTTACCATTTCAAAATAACCTTTACGTGTTTCCGTACTTTTTCAACATTCTTCTAAGAGATAATACTCGATACCGAACATAGACAGTGTAAATTACTGCTAGAAATATCTTTTGTATAGCTGCTAGTTAAGTAAATAACGCACGAATGCATTTGATTACCTCCCCACGTCACCCTTTCTCTTGACTAGAGATCCGTAACGCAGACATTATTTTTTCATGATAATTGTGTTTATCTAGTCCAGCTCTCCGAAAATAAATCAATGTAATGTTCTTCAATGACATGTGTCAATGCAATAATTGAAATGTATTTACTATCAATTTACATATTTTAGCGCTTGGAAGCATTATTCTACGTCATTATTGCACGAATAATACTTTCTAATATACACTCTTCATATAGAAAATAATTACAGTGTGTAAATGAGGTTAGTTCATGTTGAATATGAGAGTATCTATAATCAATCTAATTAAAATCTAGATGGTCATCCTCACTACGTTACATGAACATCTAACAACATCCCATAAGGGGTCACGTTCTGGTGACCTTTGAGATGAGTGTATTTCACTTTCAGGACGAATTGTCTAATTGTCTATGTCATCGAAGCAAAACATTTCGTCACAGCATACATCTGAAGCAAACCATTTCGGCACAGATGTATATAGCTAAATGCCACTTGGGACGACATGACTCGAAACAAATTGACATATTATGCAAGATATGCACTCAAGTCATGCTAATTCGGAAATACAAGATTCTAGAAGTAGAAATTTGATTGGCTAATCCAAAAGGTAACCATGACGTGACCCGTTATGGGATGTTGTTAGATGTTCATGTAACGCAGTGAGAGTGACCATCTAGATTTTAATTAGATTGATCTATAATGACGGTAATTTGTATTCATGATGATGTACAGTAGACTATGCTTGACGATGGTGATTGATAATGGTCGATAACTGTAATACATTCCGCCTACATTTCTCAATATTTCACATTACAGGATCGCTACTCTCCTCTCCCGCACGTGCTGCTTTGCCTGTTGTTGTTTTGTACAACAAACGCTTACGAAGGAGATATTGGAAATGGACGTGAGTTAATCTATCATCAAACGATTTCATTTTGTTTGTAACATTTTTTATATTTACCCTGTCTATCACACATTCGGCACACCTATTCAGATTCAATCGGAACTCCTCGGTGATGTTGGGCAGTTACATCCGAGGAGTTCCGAGTGATTCAGATTCCCCAGTCAATCGGAACCCCTCGTTATTTTCTAAGAAACTACGTTCGCAGCAATCGGAACACCTCGCCTCCGTCTAGTTTCGGAGAAAATGACGAGGGGTTCCGATTGCGTTCGCAGACGAAGGCGAGGTGTTCCGATTGCTACACTAGTAGGAAGCGACATCTGCCGAGGTGTGCCGACTGGATCTACTACCACTTATATCAAAACATCAGGCTTGCAATTGATATTGAAACGACCCCGTTCCCGGCGGCTGCCTATTTTGATCATTGTTAAAATCATTCTGTCATAGATATAATGCTCTTGATGTGAAAATATAATTATTATGATTAAATAAGATAAATAAATCAAGCTACAAACACAAACTAAACAATCATTTCATGTTGACATGTATAGTCAAACTTATATCTTGCTATGTATACGTGACATTACAACTGTAATATAGATACATTTAAAATGCTTTGATTTCACCAGCATGGAAGCTGGCATTAAAAGTCCCGAGGGGAGTCCAGGCTCCCGGATATTCCAGCATAGAAGACCTATGGAATTCGGCCAATACATTGAACGACAATGATATCGGAGCCATGACAGACTTTAGTTCCGGCGGCAAGGTCTACAAAGGGTCTATTACTAACGACTGGGGCACAAAAACAGCTGTCTCGCACGTATGTAAAAATATATAACAATAACTATGACTTTTAGTGACCCAAAAAGTCCTTGGCCAATATCTAACCTTAGCTCACAAAAAAAAAAAAAAAAAAAAAGTAAAATTTTTTTCACACTGTAACCTTTCTACATTGAATGTTAATTCCAAGCTTACGTTGCTAATCATAATCCCCTTACAATATAAACATAATGATCTAGACCATTTTATAATACCTGCAACGACAGGTTCAATACAGGTATTAGGTTTCATAACACAATAATCAGATTGACCAATAAAGTTATATATATTCCTGATGTGGTATATGGGCCTCTTGACCTTACCGGACTCGGCAGGAATTAAAGTATCCATCAGATTTATTTATTCTGATCATTTGAATACGCAATCTAATACCACACAACCGCCTTTCCTCATTCCGTAAATGCTAGAGGCTATGCGGAAAAATTCGTTGGAAGGGGGATCGTTAAATAAATATTCACAAACTTTAATGCAACGCTTCTTCGAATTTTCCTTTCACACTCCCTAATAATATGCAAACCAGTTATATGGTATTAATAAAAACAAGAAAAACTATTTTTGTTTCCGTTATGGATAGGTCTCCTAAAATCTATAGCCGTTTCCTTTATACAGTAATTAGATTTGGGAGCAATCTCTTTTTGGAACCAATCCATAACATTTTCGGCTAAAATTTTGTAAGATCAGTCCGTAACTTTTCATTTGATTTTGTAAATATTATAGAGATGTGAGCGTAAACATCATAATGCTTAAAGGGACATAAAGTGCATAACTTTTTACATCATTTTAAATCGTATACCCTTTTTTATATATTGTTTAAGTGAAAATATAGCCGTTTAGTTCCTTTAAAAGTGGATGTAATCAGAATGGCTTTCTGACAATAACGATAAAAGTTAGTCTCTTTAGATCATTCTCTATGGGCAAAGCTCACGACGAATCACCCAGGGTGGCTGAGTATGAAATAATTTATTATCTAGTGTTCTTTTTTATAAATGGATCTTTTCCTCTATTACAGGTAAAGCTGTCCGCCTTCAAGGATGGTATTGAAAAAGCCTATGTAGTCTTTGATGCTTTTGGCAAAACAAAGACTACCTTCATGGACTGTAACAAAGTTGTCCATTCCTCGTGGTCTGACCTGAAAGGAAATTCGTTCAATTATTGTAATATACCGTAAGTTTAAATATCGATAGAGACTCGTCAGATATTTTTGAATATGGCATCATCCGAAGATTATGCTAATACATAATTGATTCATCTATAACTTCATTGCTAAATGTATCTTCGTTCATTGCGGCTCCTCCATAGCACTATAACACCCAGTGCCTCAGGCTATAACACCCAGTGGGTCATGTGACATTAAAAAAGGCGGGATTTTTTTGTGTTGGTTTAGTTTTTTTCAAAGTTGATGAAAATGGTAAGACACTGAAATTTAAGTATCGAACAGTGGTTTTGATGTTGTTATAGTCGATTATGGCAGCTATAACAACATTAAAATCATTGTTCATTGCTTACATGTATATATAGCTTGGTCTATATGTTTATCGTACATTTTGATAACGCGTTGAAATGTTTGTGTAGGAGGAGGAGGAGGAGGAGGAGGAGGTATAATTGTTCTAAATTTCATGTTTTTCTCATAAGTGCAGGTTTCATACATTGGGATGAGGCCACCCACAAATCATACAAATTAATAAACAGTTTCTTCTAAGCTATAAACAGACAGTAAAATCTTTTCACAGTGGACACAGTAGCATTGCCCGTACATTCTTCATCAATAGAAGTTACGCTGGTTGTAATAGCGATTACGGATGGTTTATACTGAAAGACTACGATCAGACTGGCGGCTGTAGTAACTGGGACACTGCCACTGGAAACCCCAAGGTCATGTATTCCGCAGACTCTACATACATCAACTGGGCCTATGGTAGGTGTTCTACTTTAGCACTGCTGAGAATTAAAAACAAAGTTTTATTATGTATATGATTGATTTCAATACTTCATTTTGCGAAATCTCCTCTAGTAATTGTTAATATTGAATTTTGAATAATCAATTGCTAACCTCATTCAAAATGATGTATTACCCAATTAGATTCTGATGAATGTACAGATATAAATTTTGTGTCATAATGGTCAAAAAGAATGGTTGTTAATATCTGATTATTTGTATATTTTGTTAAAGAGGCTTGCCCGGAGAGAGATCAGAAAAATTGGCTAATAGAAAAAGATTTTTTACACATGACAGATTGTTGGAATTGTTGAGTTTTTCATTTTATTTTCCTTATAAAACGCTGAAAAGTGATATTAAAACCTCATTTTTAAATATTATTTATTTAATCGCAACCCGCAATAAGTCTAATTTGATTGACACATCAAAGAAACAAGCACGTGCACAGTGCCGCACAGTGATAACTTCAAAGGCAGCAGCGATTTACAAAGAAGATTTGCCGTTATATTCCATACATTTCCCTCTCAGGTTGAGTTTTAAAACGTCTTTTAAATACATATTCTGTAATTGTTTTCAAGAAATAAAGTCGGAAAGCCTCTAATTTTGTCACATAGAAACGTGTACTGAAGTTTATTTAGTGATCGGAGATGTGCCGTTTACCGGTCCGTCTGCGGGTAAGCCTCTTTAAACATTATGAAATCACTGTTGTACGTCGATGTACATTTCAGGAAACAGACAGACCGGCGATTCCTTTGCCATTTTCGTTCTTGGTGAGTATTTCTTTAAGTCATCGTAGCCTGTTTTTGTTACAAATACTTAAACAGCACACTACATCGTCGTTTGACCTTGACATTTAGTCTTTGGTCTGTGGCTTATTAGTGTCAATACGATGAAATTTAATTAATTGATACACGTACTTACGCAAAAAAACAAAAACAAAATAAAAAAACAAAAAACACGTTGTTTCAGAAATTTACCCATTAATTGTGTTATATGCGAAAAAACACGTAGTAACGCGAGAAAACACGAAATTATGCAAATCAGAACACGTAATTATGCGAATAAACACGTTATAACGCGAAGAATTAACGTTATTCCGGAGTTTATTTGCTAAATCACGAGAAAAAATAACGTAATAACACGAAAAAAGCACGTTATAACGCAAATCGAAACACGTAACACTAATAGGCTTTCGATCGATAGTAAACGTGTTGTACAGACCCTAATTAGCTGGTCGTCACGTAATTACTTTGATGTTGTTAAGATTGTAAATACTGTATTTGTGTGAAACTGATGAGCATTTAGTCTTAATGGTACGATTTTTTCTTTTCTTTACTTAGAATACCAAGTATATTGATTTTAATCGTGGAATTGGATAATTACCTCAAACCATGCTTGTTGACATTTCACAGAAAAGTATGTAATGCATTCCATTAAATTGTAAGAGAGAAAACGATAAATCTATAATATCCACCGATAAATGTGTTCACAGAATGGAAAATGGTGTTCAAGGGCGTTGATGGAGTCGAGTCCTCAGCCGGATCGCTATTGGAACTGTGGGATGGTTCTAATACTGAAAACGCCAATGACGTCAGCGCCATCACTGTAACCAAGGCTCCAAGCAAGACTTATAAATCTGCTGTGCTTGAGAAATGGTCTGCACAGCTTGTCGATCAAGTGAGATGAATTTTCTAAATTTCGATCATAAATTACAACATTTTAATTTCTCGTTATACGAAACTAAAAATTAGACATAAAGATGTTTCTTTGTTGGTTTGATAAAATGTTCTTGGTGTCGTCATTTCCAAGTCACAGACCATCCTGCCTTTGAATGTCTTAACTGTTTTCACACTTCTCCGCCAATAAATTTCAAGCGTTTAAGTAATATTTTGAATATATATTTCAACATATTACTTCATCAATTAAACCTGGAAAGATGTATATTGTCTCTTGTTTCCTAGGTTCGTTACTCCTACTTCACTGGGGGTACCGAGGTGGCCTACACTGTGTTCAACGGGCGCGGATCCGACAAAAAGTCATGGTTTTCAAATGCCAACATTATCTACTCTAAGTACACCGACATGACAAGCAAGACCAAAGTCGCTTGTTCTATCGACGGGTAAATAATTAAAATTATATAATACATGCAATGATTTTTGAAAGGAAAAATAGCGAAAAGCAGTCATTATAATAATCATTACTGGCATATTAAAATGTGTTTTTGTTTGAAATAAACATTTATTTATGCATTTATTTATTTAGTTCTTTATTTATTTATTTATTTATTTATTTATTCATTTAGTTAGTTAGTTATTTATTCATTCATTCATTTAGTTATTTATGTATTCATTTATTCATTTATGAATCTTTTCATTTTTTTTATTGTTTATTCATCTATTTATTTATTTACAGGGACAGTACTCGCAAATTCTCCATACATCACAGATACGATGGCTGCCCCAATGACGAGATTTGGATGCAGGTTCTAGACAAACGTGGTGGTGGCGCCCCCTGCTCCTGGGATCAGAACGTGAGAACACGGCCTTATTTCCTCTATAGTGCAGGAACAACGGTCGTCACGGCTCAGTCAGGTAGGACGCATGGATACTATAAATATTCAATGAATTATTTTTTCATGATGATTCGATTGAATTGTATTGAACTTTCCCACCATAAATTGATTATATATTTTTAAAAGGCTCACCTGTACTAAGTGCTACGGTAACGAAATATAGCGCACATACATGTAGGTACATCGTTTTATAGTGTAATTGATAGAAACAATAATGTTTGTCAAAATGAAGTCCCTATTTCTTTTTTCAACAACGGACATGATAAAACTGTTATTCTAACTCAGGATAGATAGATTGTAGATAAAATACGAACTCAATTTAAAAAAAAAATTACATATATATATTTTTTTGAAATAACACAATGCGACTAATTAGAGTATAGCCACATGTTCACTGCATATTCAGGTGAGCAATGCTGGAACTCTTGGACTTTTGTTTCAATTGCTGTCTCCTGTAGTTGGTTTGGTTTGGTTTATTTAGTTTAACGTCCTATATTAACAGCTAAGGTCATTTAAGGACGGCGTCAGTGCGTGCGACATGCATGCGTGTGGTGAGTGCGGATGTGTGTTTTGGGAGGCTGCGGAATGTTCGTGTCTTCTGTAGTAATATCATGTAATAAATAATATCTGGAAAATGGATATTATACTGATTTGATTAGTATGTGTATGTATGTGTGAGGTTGTGTGTATATATATACTATATGTAATCAATCTGTTTATTACATCGAGCGTTTGTTTCAAAAGCAAATTTAATGTTGAAATAAAATCAAATATGCTAAATGCATCAACATATCATTTCGTGACTTATTCCAAAATGTTTCCGTACAAATTTCGTAAATTATCAAGATTCTTGTTAACATTAATTTGACAGCAAATCCAAACCCGAAATAAAAAAATGAATATTGATCAGAACGTAAATAGAACAAAAGATTTTCATTCAAAGCAGTAACAGAAAGGTAACGATCTTAGCAACAGAAATATATTACCTTATATGATAGTAACAAGAACGTGTCTTCCACAGGAGGTAATTGGAACAGCGCCGGTTTCCCGGCAGCAGAAACCCTGGGCATCTTCATCACAGGTAATATTCTTGTACTTTCCTTTTGATATGATCACAATTCTGTTCGGTATTAAGACTTTATCAATGAAAACATTTCTTGATGGGCATGATTTTCATTTGATAGATTCGTGTAAAATGTTTCTATTATTTTCCTTGCATAAAGATTGAAAATTTGCTAAAAAATATGTGATATGTATAGTATTGAACCTTTTTATTTCCGTTGATGTCCTGAATTATATTACTCTTACCTCCTGTTGTGTTGTATAAGGCTGGACCCCGGTGATGAAGCTGGCTCACGGTCAGAGTATTGGAGGGGCCGCTGATGTACGTGACCTTTGGAAGGGAACCTACACAGTTAACGAAGGGGATGCTAACGCCATGTCAATTGCGGCTGGGACAAAACCCTACAAGTCTTCAATAGTGGACAACTGGTCTGACTATTACATCAGCGCTGTACGTTTCAACCCACCAAAACCTGCTAACTTTATTTTTACGGTTCTTTGAATCACGAAAATAAATATGAAAATATATAAGTATCCATTTTTGACAATCTGTTTAAGGTCATTACACTAGTATGTAAGTACATGATATTAGACATTTTAGATTTCCGACACACCGACCACCTTCACGAAATCAGGACACAGAGAACAGTTGAACTAGGTAAAGTCTCAACCATTTTTCTATAGACGTCCCAGCATCTTAATTAAAACCCAAAACAGAAACTCCTTATCCAACTGTTAATCTGATTTGGCAGGTGTGTAGGTGACTGTCAAAGCACGTTGTGTTTCCGCGCGTGCTTTGGTTTCCTCCAATGGTAAGACCACTCACGTGTTTCTGTTCCGTGTCCAGAAAGTAAAACTTGAACTAATTTGTTCCGCAACATTTGACGAAAAAAATATAATGTATTGATAAATATCTAAATGAAAAGGATGGAATTCTTCTGAGCAGGTTCGGATATCCTTTATTACCGGAGGAAAAGAAAAAGCTTTCGTCGTATTTGATGCTCATGGTGCTGACAAGAACAGTTGGTTTTCCAAAGCTAGAATTCTGTATTCGTCCTGGAATGATCTTGGCGTATCATCAACCTCCAACTACGATTCCATTGATGGGTAGGTATCGTCTGATAACACTCGATATATGTCACATATACACAGTATACAGTCTGATAACACTCGATATATGTCACATATACACAGTATACAGTCTGATAACACTCGATATATCTCACATATACACAGTATACAGTCTGATAACACTCGATATATCTCACATATACATAATATACAGTCTGATAACACTCGATATATCTCACATATACAGTCTGATAACACTCGATATATCTCATATATACACAGTATACAGTCTGATAACACTCGATACATCTCACATATACACAGTACACAGTCTGATAACACTCGATGTATCTCACATATACACAGTACACAGTCTGATAACACTCGATGTATCTCACATATACACAGTATACAGTCTGATAACACTCGATATATCTCATATATACACAATATACAGTCTGATAACACTCGATATATCTCACATATACAGTCTGATAACACTCGATATATCTCACATATACACAGTATACAGTCTGATAACACTCGATATATCTCACATATACACAGTATACAGTCTGATAACACTCGATACATCTCACATATACAGTACACAGTCTGATAACACTCGATATATCTCACATATACACAGTACACAGTCTGATAACACTCGATATATCTCACATATACAGTCTGATAACACTCGATATATCTCACATATACAGTCTGATAACACTCGATATATCTCGCATATACACAGTACACAGTCTGATAACACTCAATATATGTCACATATACAGCCTGATAACACTCGATATATCTCACATATACAGTCAGATAACACTCGATATATCTCACATATACACAATATACAGTCTGATAACACTCGATATATCTCACATATACATAGATGTAGTAAATCTGAAGACTGTCGCTGTACATTACATCAATACAATATAAACTCAAGATACTAATAAGTCAAACCCATAAAATCGCACCAGCAGATGACAGTCGATATGGCTCAGATATCAAAGGGACCTTAAGGGTCCTAGGGACGTGTCACGCCCCCTGTGAGTCAGACGAATGGGACGTCACTCCATTTATTTGAACTGTATGATTATGATTTTTTTTCAGGAAGCTCTATCAATGGAAATATTGGTAATTAGATAAAAGAGAAACGAGACTATTTTGAAATCAATCTTAAATGCAAATATATTTAAATAGTTAATTACTTTCAATAGCTATGACAACAATCTTGGTGAATGATAATCAATCATTTGCGTCATTATAGTAATTAGTGTAACAGGAGCGTGTTGGGCCCGGTTGTAATCAGCAGCCCGACTCGCCCCTGTGTACCGATGCAACCCAGGTTCGATTGGGTATGATGTACTTGTTTGTTGGGGAGAGGGAGAACAGTTAACAATTTATTATGAATAACATAAATATTAAAACAAATAACATATGAACACAGACAATCAGCCTAGCCAACAAATAATGCTGCATTCTACATATACCGACCCCAATGCCCGACTATAGCTACGAAACTAAACCCATCCCGACCCACTCCTAGCGTTATATACCTAAAACCTAACCTAACTATAAATACCCGAGAAGGAGAATTGGAACTCAATCCGTCAGACTGCCCAGTATACAAGCAAACTCCTGAATTTATCACCCAATTACGAAACTAAACAACCAATCACAACACATGACTCACAGTGGCACACGGGTAAAACGGACTCTCACGAGAAAGCAAGCTACACGACAAAAACATCAACACAGACAGGGCAGTGAATGGAGTACAACAAGGGTCACAATGACAGCTACACACACAATGCACAACAAAGAGACAAGCTTAACTAGTCAGCTTACCCTGACAAAATATAAACAGAAACCTCCCCTGCTACATTAAACACACTGACTGCATTCAAATGGTCTATATAAAACGATCATTTAAAGGTTATATCAAAATGCCTGTATTGTTATATTTGTAAGAAATTGTCTTGGTAAACCGTTTATGTTGCAGCGTTACTTCTATTCAAAGTTGTACATTCTAACACAGTATAAACAGTGCTACTCGGTTGTTTCATGTTATAGATTAACGGAAGCTCGTGAAGTTCTCGGAAGTGCTAGCTAGCTAAATTATAGAATGAGACTTAGTCTTTTTAAAATAAACTAAATTATTCATGCATTGCAATAGTGATTCAGGGGCCGCGGTGGCCGAGTGGTTAAGGTGTCCCAACACTTTATTACTAGCCCTCCACCACTGGGTTGCGAGTTCGAAACCTTCGTGGGGCAGTTGCCAGGTACTGACCGCAGGCCGGTGGTTTTTCTCCAGGTACTCCGGCTTTCCTCCACCTCCAAAACCTGGCACGTCCTTAAATGACCCTGTCCTTAAATGATCCTGGCTGTTAATAGGACGTTAAACAAAAACAAACAAACCAAAATAGTGATTCTACAAAACAACAAATCGTGTGTTTATTTTGTTTATTTAAGACATAGCTCGCTTAACCGCCACTTCTATATGAACCGAAACTACGGCGGATGTCCAAATGATTTCGGATGGTTCATTGTGACAGAAGTAGCAGGTACCGCATGTAGTTGGGAAACAAAGACCAACACCAAGCCATATTTCTTGTACAGCGACGCAACGGAGTCTGAACTATCTAATAGTGAGTATTATGCCATCATAATCAAAAGATACAGGTGTTGCAATATATTTTCAATGATTGAAAGCACTTTTTTCGGCATAGTTCGGTCATTTATTTCACCAGCAATTTTATATTATAACCACCAACATTAAAACTATGTCGTTTATCTTTTTTTTAAAGATATTTCTTGTTCGTTCATTATCTATCTTGTCTTTCGATGATAAAAATCGAATCTGACATCATCGTGTTCAAACAAAGCAAGTTTAATCCGTACGCACTTTTTGCTCTTTCGTACGACACCATTTTTCTTGTTTGTACAATATTTGTATGACTATCTATCTTGCTCAGGTGACTTAATTAACAAAAACATTATCCAACAAGTAAGTGAAATCATGTTCGGGAGGAAATTAAAAAGTGTGTTTACTTACAGTAAGATGGTAAAGCAATGTCAAGACCTTCGGCATAATCAATAAGTGTCGTTTACTTTTCTTACAGATCAAGTTTTAGCTGACGTGTTCACCATCTCGGTTTGTGAGTATTGTACATACACCTAACTTATATGTTAAACATGTCATTTCTTACACTAATCTAGATATTAAAAATTAAAAGATAAAAATTGAAAATTGGATTTTTTTTTAAAAATCACCATATACTGTTTCGCAGCCTTTTAGATTTAAGTTCAATATGTGTGATATTCCACGTCTTGATGTGGATCACATTTAAGAGCATTTCCCCGATAACTATGATTTTAAATCTTTCTTATGCATTTTTATAACCTTTATATATTATGTTGACGTGTAATGAATGGAAATAGAAATGCAGAAAAACACAACATTGTTAAAACAAGGGCGTATGAAGATCATAAGGATGAAAAGACCAGATGTTCGTGTAGAGTAAGCGTCTCTGTCTTCAGCGACACGACCCATACAAATCTAGGTCAAATCCGGTTAAGTCACGTTCTCAAAATGAGAACAAGGGTAGTGAGGATAGACCTCTGACTTCATATCGCGCGAAAAATGTAATGTTTACAAATGAGATCATTATGTCACCATATAACTTTCCATTGTCTTCATCGAATATCTAATGAACTAGGATATCTACACACCGTAGATTAAGGAATCAGGGATTGATATCTATAAATGGAAAATTAACAATTTTGAAGTTAAAATTTTGCATGCTTATCATACAACTATAGTTATAAGCTGTTTCTGCTGGTACGCTGAACGTTAAGATCGAGGTAAAATTGGTCTTTTACTTTAAACACAACGGAAGGTGCAGATTTGCTTTTGCATGACAGAATCCCCAACATTCAATATATGTTGTCATATTGCTTATTCCGCCAGCCTCTGTTTGCTGACAGTTTGTGTGGACTAAGCCGGAATGTATATAATGTAATATAGTGTGGTGACTTTTCAACCTGGGTGTCACCACGGTGGGCCCTATAGAAAACACCACACAACACAGAGGTACAAAATAATACAAGGTTTATTCTTGCACTTTACACATTGCTTATAGGTACAATAATAGTTGTGTCGGTGAAGTCAACAGCAGATTTTACCACACTCCCACCAGGGGATTCTCACCCTGGGTAGAAGTTACCATGTTCTCGGGTGGACTTCACCCTAGACTGTTGGTAAACTCACCCCTAATTGAGCCTGCGACATGTTGTTTGCTCCACTCGTTGTAGTGACACTAACTGAGGTCTGATATCGCTCTGCCTGTCCACACTGGGTGCCTGACCGGTGTGTTCTCCATTTGCCCACTTTTTTTAGAACAAAGAAAAGTGTATACATAGGAGAACAATGGAAAACCAATTATAGTCAGTTCCATAATAATTTTACCTGTGTTTACCTGTATGATTTACCTGTGCTAAAAAGTGGGCAAAAAGAGAGGTATATTTATGTACAAGGAAATAAAGAACTTGATGTACCTGAGAAGTGGGGAAAATAACACTAAGTTATAGTTTTTTTTTAATTTTATCATTTATTCGTGAATTTCATCATACACACATCATATTTACATACATATATATATAAGAAAGAACACACATTAGATAGTTAACATATCCACAAACATTATACATAAGCACTGGTAATACATTATAATATATATACTAAAAACATTTTTCATACATTTTATATTACATCCTTCAGTTAAAAAAGAACATCATATTCACACATATATATAATATTAGATACATAACATATTTACAAACATATATAGCACATTATACATTAAGCACTAGTAATACATTAGCAGTAACATATTGCATTTTTAATAGTTAACATTTTTCAAACATTCTATGTTACATTCTTCAGTTTAAAAAGAACATCATATTCACATCATTATGCTGACATAAATTTTGAACTGTACAACATCAACTGAAAATACATCTTATTACTTTTAATATTAAACATTAATAGCTTTTAAACAATTTTTTTTTTTTTCATATAAAGTACTGTATATTTAAATATAAATACTTATAAACAGGTGCATTGCGCATCATAAATAACAACAAAATAATAATACTGTAATCAATGTGTATTTTTTCCTATATAAAGTACTGCATAAAATTATACATGTAGCTACTTATATCTTATAGTTCCTTATAGGTATGAGCCATGTAGCACAGGTAACACAGGTGAAAATCACAGGTAAATCACAGGTAAATCACAGGTAAAAACAAGGTGAACTACTCTGAAATAGACTATAATCCCTATCACAACATTTCCCCCATATTGTGATTTTAAAAAGTGGGCAAATGGAGATACAGCCGCCTGACCCCTGATGCACATGCTTGACCCCGGTTAGGCAGTCAAGCATAACACAGGTGAACCAGTCACCAGAGTGACAATGCAATGCTGTAGCAGACGACAGTTTATATCACATATAAACATTAACTCATTAGTTAACACAGGTGACTAATTGCACTTAAAGTTATATATGTGACCGTAAAATAATTAATTTGATACAATATATATAGAATGAAAGTAAACAGATTTACTTTGTATCACCTTATGACTACATATAGGTATAAACTACGTAAGACTTTTCTGCCGTGCCCATTGCTTTGGTTATGTGGCGTTATTTTGTGCTATAATATAATATCAGAAAGCTACCCAAATTACCAACGACATGTATGACACATTTGATTAACAGCTTTATTCGTCTTTATAGCGATGGACATGTGTAATCCCAATCGTTGTGGTAATGGCGCCACCTGTATTGATCTGGGGGCAACATACGAGTGCGCATGCAGCGGAAACTACTTTGGAACCAATTGCGAGAACTGTGAGTCCTAAACTTCCAAGTATTACATACATTTTCAATCTGGATATATTATACAGGATACAGATTTGAATTTATGTTAAAGTATATTTAATACATATTTCTTTGTGTTAAACTTCTGAATTTTTACAAGTGTTGTTTTACGTTTAACTTTAAATTTAAAAAAATGCAGTATAAGTTATCTGAGATGCTTAGATGTGTAAAATACATTATACGTTAGACAAGCTACGATTGACTCTGTCAGTTTCTTTATGATGACAGTATTTCTAGTCTGTCCGAACTAAACTAGAGTTTGCATAGTTAACTACGGGATGGCATTGGCATGCAAGGCATGGTCGACGTCTGTTTTAGTAATGAAATTATTCTTACTGTCACTACCTATCTTTAACAGTAAACGGTGGATTTTCAAACTGGAGTGCCTATGGAGCATGTACGATGACATGTGGAAGTGGAACTAAGACCAGAACGAGAACATGTAACAATCCAGCACCTGTAGGAAGTGGATCAGCCTGTGTTGGAAGTACCACGGATACCACTTCCTGTAATATTGCGTCATGCGCAAGTAAGCTTCCTGTGGAAATATATCTTTTTGCACCGTTTCAGATTGACCATCTACATCTTCTGTACAATTCCAGATGGGAAATTAACTTCAATTTTGACAAGTATCATATCAATTATTTATTTGATGAGAGGGAAAACGACATCCTGTCACTACCTTGTACTAATAATGATTCAAAATCCAGTTTTTCGTTCTGCTTGATTTCGGAACTTCGTTACATGGAGATCTGACGAAGCCCCGCTGGATTCGCCATTCTGATGTCGTTTTATAATAGTCAAAGACAAGCTTGTCTCTTTTTCTCTAACGAGATAAATATTTGTACCAAAGCCGCACCACAAAAAGGAACCCATTTGGTGGCCATAAAATGATTTTCGGAATAATTTGTTGCGTTGATAGCATATTCACTATACACAGATTTTTGTGTTTTGGTCCATAGCTCGTCAGCTCACTATCAGTATTAGGTATATTAGTCAAAATTGAGATTTATTCCGATTATCTGAAAATCAGTATATAAAAGTTTTGGGGGATGGCAATACATTTGTACATAGTCACCATTATAATCCTTTCGTTAGCATCGCCTTTTCGACTACCACGTGAGTATTCTAATATTGCTTCATGCCTAAAGCAAAGTAACGCAATTTTGATTGGTTACTCTTGGTCATCGGAATGGCAAGCATAACAGGCGACTTCTTCAAATCTCCTCGATATTGAAGTGAAATATGATAATCGAAATTGATGAAATTATCATTGACAAGATGTCAATGTAGTTTTTAAAGAGAACAAAGATGTCAAAGTGTCAGTCCGTACCTGTGAAAAATTATTAAAACATTAAGAGAATTTGGAAACTTCACTGTTTTATTACAATTTTGACACGTCTAATCCTTTAGTTAATGGTCGCTAATCCTGGATGATAAAGTATTTTTTTCTTTAATTAATGGTGGCTGGTCCTCCTGACTAATGAAACATTATTTATCCTTTAGTTAACGGTGGTTGGTCCTCCTGGGGCGGATGGGGATCCTGTTCGAGAACTTGCGGTGGTGGAACTCAAGAGAAAACCAGATCATGCACCAACCCTTCGCCACAACATGGCGGCGCCAATTGTCCGAATTCTGGAACAGCCAGTCAATCCTGCAACACTGCCAGCTGTCCAAGTAAGTACCACAGTTACGGTACTAACGTCTCTCTTAACATTGGATAATACATTTTGGTCTTTTTTTTTATTGGATAGGATATGCTGTAAACGTATCATTAATTCAGTGCCTTAGATGTGTTACTCTTAAAATAAACCATTTCATATAATCGTGAACACCTTGCATGAAACCAACAGTGATTCCATCCTAAGATCGATGAAAAGATAGCAAACCGTGAAAAAAATTAATGCTGTTTACACTGATAACCTAGAACACTACAGAATGATTTGGGAGGATACACGTATCCTCTTTCATTTCTATTACACTTTTCGTTTTCTTTATAGTCGATGGTGGTTGGTCCTCCTGGGGTGGATGGGGATCATGTACCGTATCATGCGGTGGTGGAAGTCAACAGAAAACTAGATCATGCAATAATCCTTCTCCACAACATGGCGGCGCCAACTGTCCGAATTCTGCAACAGCCACTCAATCCTGCAACACCCATAATTGTCCGAGTGCGTACTTTTACTCGTTTTTTTTTCACGAGGGCCGATTGATAAGTAGTGAGCCTCATATTGAAGGATTTGAATTTTGCCGGACATATTGCATTATTTTTCAACATGATCCCCTTCAGTATCTATACACTTTTGCCAGCGGTATTTAAAGGCCTCAATGCGACTTTTATAGAACTCCTTTTCTTGACTGTTCAGAGAGTCATCCACTGCATGTTAGGGTTAGGGGTTAGGGTGCATGAAAAATAGCTGTTTTTAGTTTTGGAAATAAAAGACAGTCTGGTGGAGAGAGATCCGGTGAATAAGGCGGATGCACAATCAATTTAAATCCACAATCGTAAATGTCATTCATGACAATGACAGACTCTTCCATCCTTACCCTAACCGATTTTGCAAAAGCCGCTTGTCCTGTTTACTTTAGAGTGCTATCTCGTCGATATAACTAACCCAATGAGATCAGTCCTTGGGTACAGTGCCCTATATGATAGTATAGTAGGGCTTTAATAGAACATCCTTGAGTACCTCCTTCAATAAGAGGCTCACAACATAACAATAAGCCCTCGTATTATATACTAGTATTACAACCACATTTTTGAGCTTCATTGTTTATTTTAACTTCTTCTCTGCTCAAACCCACGCCAACCTTCTCTATTAAAATATGGTCGAGCATATAATGTGATAATGAATATGACACTTGATTGGTAAAGAAATAGTTGTAAAAATGGCAGAACAGTAATATAGAAAGAAAAATAACAAATCGTATTGCTTCGTATCAACACCTTATGTTAATAAATGGTGGTATCGTAATAGTCGATGGTGGTTGGTCCTCGTGGAGCGGCTGGGGATCCTGTACTGTATCATGTGGTGGTGGATCTCAACAGAAAACTAGAACGTGTAGCAACCCGTCACGGCAGTATGGAGGTGCTGACTGCGCCAACAATCCAGCCACTGTAACAGCAAGCCAGACTTGTAACACGCACAATTGTCCAAGTAAGCATTCCTTCTACTCTCAATGTTCCAAGCAACTTGGCAATCATTCCTGACCCTTGGTCATCCTCGGGTACCCTCAGTTTGCACTACACTACGCTACATTTATCACTCGTCGGTCAGCTCACTAAAAAATACTCGTTTCAATAGAGGCTATTTGAGTGGCTCCGTCACATTTCTATATCGGAATTGCAGCTAATCAGATTGAAGGTAACATACGTTTTACAGCAATATTGATATCACAACAGTATTTAACATCAAAAGGTTTGGCTCATTTCAGCAGCAAATCATTGATTGTCTAATAGATATGTCTTCATATCAAATGAAAAAAATAGGCGAAGTAGGTGAAGGAAGCCTGTTTTCGAGCATTCCAGCCTATGGTATATAGAAACCACCAAGTTATTGTTTAATCTGGATACTCGGTTTAGCTAATTAATGCACAAATTACACGTAATGTACACATAGGGTGATCATAGCATCCCAAACCCATCACCTTACTTGGTTATACGCGTTTAAAACACTAAAGGCCTGTATAACTTCTCATCCATTTTATTGAAGAGATATTTTCTGAAAGGGTTTTGTTGATTGGTTTCTATTGATAGAATGACGTCATTGAAACAAGGATTTTTCACTTAGCTGACTCACGGGGAATAGGTGTATCGTAGTGTACATTGTAGTTCATCCAACCTTTGGTGTCTGACAAAGTCCGTCCGTATACTCGTATCATAATTATTGCGTTTCAAAATAAAGGTCTTGCACCATAAGGAAACTCTAGATGTGTCTTTGACATATCTGTTAAACGAAATGAATGTATGTTTAAATAAGCGGGTATGAATACTGCTTATCGACCGCTGATTCACTTCAACTAATTAGAACTTAAAAAAATACTTTTGAAAACATGTTACAGCAATGATTATTATGATGACGAAGTAAATAAGCGGATTTTATTTAAGTCAAAATCTGATGTAATATGAATTTATGTACAGTTGACGGCGGATGGACATCGTGGGGTAGCTGGACTACATGTACTGTGACCTGTGGAGGCGGTTCACAAGAGCGAGTTCGTTCATGTACAAATCCGACCAAACAGTACGGTGGAGCCGACTGTCCAAATCTCAGCTCTGGGGCCACTTCCGTACAGGCATGCGGAACAATTAACTGTCCAAGTACGTAACGGTAGTTTCGTAAAATGAAAATATAAATATCCACAGAGCAAGAACGTTTTATTTAAGTATTTCTTTTGATCTTGATTTCTTTGTCAAATGGATTTTAAAGTCTTATTCCTGACACAGGAGTCTGATTATTACTAAAATTGACTTATTGGTTTATTACAGTTGACGGCGGCTACGGAAGCTGGATGGCGTGGGCGTCATGTTCTGTCTCGTGCGGGGGAGGTACCCGTAGTAGAGGCCGTCTCTGTGACAACCCCTACCCTCAGTACAATGGAGCTCAGTGTGTCGGGCCTGATACTACCAGTGAGACGTGTAACACACAAGTCTGCATCAGTAAGTAACATCTACACCACATACAGGTCTATATCAGTAAGTTACGTCTATACCACATACAGGTATATCAGTACGTTACCTCTATACCGCATACAGGTGTACATCAGTAAGTAACATCTACACCACATACAGGTGTACATCAGTAAGTTACCTCTATACCACATACAGGTATATCAGTACGTTACATCTATACCACATACAGGTGTACATCAGTAAGTTACCTCTACACCACATACAGGTCTATATCAGTAAGTTACCTCTATACCACATACAGGTATATCAGTACGTTACCTCTATACCGTATACAGGTCTATATCAGTAAGTAACATCTATACCACATACACGTGTAAATCAGTAAGTAACATCTACACCACATACAGGTGTACATCAGTAAGTTACCTCTACACCACATACAGGTGTACATCAGTAAGTAACATCTACACCACATACACGTGTACATCAGTAAGTTACCTCTATACAACACACAAGTGTACATCAGTAAGTTACCTCTATACAACACACACGTGTACATCAGTAAGTTACCTCTATACCACATACAGGTCTATATCAGTAAGGTACCTCTACACCACATACAGGTGTACATCAGTAAGTTACCTCTATACCACACACAAGTGTACATCAGTAAGTTACCTCTATACAACATACAGGTGTACATCAGTAAGTAACATCTACACCACATACAGGTGTACATCAGTACGTTACCTCTATACCACATACAGGTATATCAGTACGTTACCTCTATACCACATACAGGTGTACATCAGTAAGTTACCTCTATACCACATACAAGTGTGCATCAGTAAGTTACATCTATACCACATACAGGTATATCAGTACGTTACCTCTATACAACACACACGTGTACATCAGTAAGTTACCTCTATACCACATACAGGTCTATATCAGTAAGGTACCTCTATACAACATACAGGTGTACATCAGTAAGGTACCTCTATACCACATACAGGTGTACATCAGTAAGGTACCTCTATACAACATACAGGTGTACATCAGTAAGGTACCTCTATACCACATACAGGTGTACATCAGTAAGTTACCTCTATACCACATACAAGTGTGCATCAGTAAGTTACATCTATACCACATACAGGTATATCAGTACGTTACCTCTATACCACATACAGGTGTACATCAGTAAGTTACATCTATACCACATACAGGTGTACATCAGTAATTAAGTTACCTCTATACCACATACAGGTGTACATCAGTAAGTTACATCTATACCACATACAGGTGTACATCAGTAAGTAACATCTACACCACATACAGGTGTACATCAGTAAGTTACATCTATACCACATACACGTGTACATCAGTAAGTTACCTCTATACCACATACAAGTGTACATCAGTAAGTTACCTCTATACAACACACACGTGTACATCAGTAAGTTACATCTATACCACATACAAGTGTACATCAGTAAGTTACCTCTGTACCACATACAAGTGTACATCAGTAAGTTACCTCTATACCGCATACAGGTGTACATCAGTAAGTTACCTCTATACAACACACACGTGTACATCAGTAAGTTACCTCTATACAACACACACGTGTACATCAGTAAGTTACCTCTATACAACACACACGTGTACATCAGTAAGTTACCTCTATACAACACACACGTGTACATCAGTAAGTTACCTCTATACAACACACACGTGTACATCAGTAAGTTACCTGCATGCAACACACACGTGTGCATCATTAAGTTACCTGCATGCAACACACAAGTGTGATTAGTTTTCGTCTATATTGCACAAAGATGTGAATGTATAAGTTACTTCTATATGTATCAAACAGTAAATTACACACGTACTCTATGCATATCACTGCCCACTAAGTAAGGCCACCCAATATGAACACTATGCTTACAACTTGGTATACATCCTATCTTTTTCAATGATATAAATTTCGAAGAAATTAAGCAGAGTAATATCCCGAGTAAGACATTACTCATAAGCGAGACGTCGCTGCTATTATGACAGTTATTAATGCATTAAATCAAATGTTTTCACAGTTGACGGCGGATGGGGTGGTTGGTCAGCATACGGAGCCTGTACAAAAACCTGTGGGACGGGTGTCTACTCGCGGTCGAGGGCGTGTGATAGCCCCCTTCCGGCCAACGGCGGAAATCCCTGCGGTGGGGCTTCTAGTGAATTCTCAGACTGTAATACGAATGCTTGTCCTGTAGCGGCAGCTGGGGTTTATCAACAGGTAAGGCCCTTCCATTGTGAATGTTCAACAACACGCTCTACCATTGTCATTTCTGATTCATTCGTCATGAAATACTATGTACTTTTCCACACCATTCTTTCTTCTATAGGTTTGTGTAGTAACACGATATAAACATAGGTTTGACGTCTTCGATGATTATAATTCATTTGTATTCCTCTGATATTGAACCTGTATAATTCAAGAAAGCCTTGAAGTTGATTAGAACATCTAATAAGTATTTGATTAAACGTCTGCTTAAGGTACATGACCACACTTCTGACATAAAATCTCCGTTCAAATTTATTTTACCTGTAAACCTAGGGCTTCTTACGAAGCGACTACGGTAATCAAACCTGGCCGTGAATCCTATTGTAACACCGTCGTGCTTGAGCGCAGACACCATACTGGCTTCCAAACAGGTTTTGCTAGTGAGGTATTGCGTTGGGTATTTAACGAAACTGAAACACGTTGTTATGTAAGATTTCATTGGAAATGTATAAAAATAAAACAAGTTGCATATCCATTTTTCTGAAAGGTACTACTATCAATATTGTATCTGAGTATTGGTTATAGATTATAAATACCACAAAATCTTTGACACATGTACCTATCCCCTCTGGTCTGTTGTTACATAGGGTAGGTGAGTTTGCAACACTGACAGTCAGAATCTAAAATGCATTTTTAGAATTCATGCATAGGAGTACCTTTGTAAATGTCATATGGTTATCCATAGAAAAGTATAATTTCATACCTGTTACCTGTTTTCAGATATATATATTTTTTAAGTTTCTACTTATTCTGGCTGTAAACGAACCAACAATTTGGTTTATTGGGAAGAGTTGGTAGGCATTTGTGAATACAAGAGTGTTCCATTTTCGAAAGAAACACAGGTAAAACCATAGCTCATTTCGCAAACACCCTGGTGTTTGTACAAACTATTTTAATAGTAAACGATATTTACTGGGGGTCTGGTCATGAATCTTAAGGGTTTTTTCAATCGTTATGGTCTATATTGGTTTATACCGATATATATTGACATATTGTTATGTTTCAGCTTTGTCCATCAAGCTGGTTTACATGTGAATCAGGAGCTATGACTTGTATCATGTTAAGCATGAAATGCGACTGTTCCAATGATTGCGACGACGGAAGTGACGAAACGACCGGATATGCCGGATGTGACCCAGAGCTGATGGCCATGTGCGAATCTGGTGCAGGTAATGTATTCATTATTTTTACATGTTTGCTATCTGGAGAGTAGTTCAGAGCTACCGGTGTGAAATCTATAGAGTAGTCCAGATCAGGCAGAAAACGGATAAAGGTCAATACAATTATGTTCGTGTTGTTTGTGACACTCCGCCATTAATCATATATTGATAAAATGTCAGCAACTTATCGAAAATTATTAAAGGTGAAAAAGCATGATTCAAACTTAGAATTTACCAATGTTTTTTAAAATTGTTTTTCTTTTATTTTACAGAACATGCACTAACGTCCATTTCGCTGCTGGTCCTCTGTCTGGTTGCTGCTATATATAAGAACATGTAAACAACAAATATAATCCGGAACGAAATAAACCTGCATTGTCCATAAGGATGAACTGTCGTGATTAAGTGACATTACAAAATAGTAACTGGCTTCCAAAACATTATCAAAGTGTGTGATTTCTTCCATGATTCTTACAAGAAGATGAGGACTCAAAATTTATACAAGCAAAATGAGCCCATCGTACATATTTGTTAATTTCATAGTGCAAAACTAGTTATTATTCATAGTTACCCTTTTTAAACATGTTTTCATCTAATAAAGTTGAGTTTGAATTTAATATGAACCAATCATTGGCGTTCTTGGTGTGTGTTTTGTCCCTTCTAAGAATGTATCATGCACAGGTCGTTGTGCAATATTTGAAGTTCATACGTACAGAAACCGGTTAGTGCCATTTGCCGAAATAACGATTTATCTACTTTTTTTCTTACGAATTAGTTAAAGCTCCTAACGATTTTCATATCTAGTAAAAGTATCTAGAACGACCAACACATCTGGTAATTACGGCTTATTTAGCTCATAATGACTTACACGTCGGATAATTACGACTTAGTTAACACGTAACGACAAACCCATTTTGTAATTACGACTCATTCAGCTCGTACCGACTACAATGACAATATTTTATTCTCATAAACATATAAAGTGTAGAGAATTATATCATACAAAATTTGTACAGGACATATGATATAATACATCGATACATTTGTTAAGCAAGAGATTATCTTAAATATTGTTGAGTCGTATACTTATTTCTTTAATTAATTTCACAAGTGATTTCAATTCATCGTCTACTACAAAATTAAATAGTGTATTAAATTTGAATGTACTTGGTCTTTCATAATAGTATCTAGATATATATTTTTTTCTGTTTAATGCTAATTGATGATCGCTACAATTAAATAGATAATGGAATTCGTCTCCTATTTCATTCAGGTTACACAGACTACAGATTCTATCTTCTCTTGGGATGTTATTCCATCTTCCATATTCGATTGGTAATTTAATGTTACAAGTTCGAAATTTACAATAGGAATTAGCTAGCTTAGGAGGGAGGTCAAGTAGATATTTTTCTAAACTTAAATCATGTTTATAATTTATGTAATTGGTCCCTTTCGGAGAATTGAAAACATCATTTTTCCAATTACATATGAACAAATTTCTTAGGGTATGAAAAATAGTATTTTTTAAGCAGCGTATACAGTACTAGTAAATTCATGGTTTTCAAAAACATCTAATAAATTACATTCTTCAAAAATATTTTTAATATAGTTAGACCATTGAGCATTATAATGTCTTAAAATTTGGAAAAATTTGTTGCTCAATTTATTATGAGTTGAGACCATCATTTTGGCCCAAAAGCCAATCATAGGAACTTTTATATTTATACTTAATGGAAACCTTCCCCATTCTCCATAAATCATAAAGTTTGGTGTATATGTTTTTAATTTAAGGGTATGTTTACAGAATTTCATATGTAGACGTTCTAAGAGTTTGGTGTCACAAAACCCCCAAACCTCACAGCCATATAGTATACTAGTAATCGGTTTGATTGCTTAATCAAAAATATCCATTTTACAATCGATGGACAGATTATGATTTCTGCATTTTGAAATAGCACCATACATGGCCCTAAGGCCTTTTTCATATAATTGTTTGATATTCAAATGTGTAAAACAATTTCTAGTGAAACAAACCCCGAGATATTTAAAAATTTTCACAATTTCTAAATTATTGCCATTATAGGTGAACTGTATATTTCGTGACACCGTTCCTCTCCCAAAAACCATTATCTTAGTCTTGTCAATGTTAACTTTAAGATGTCACAATTTTGAGTAGGTGTGAAATACGTTAAGTTGTGTTTGTAAATCTTCGACTGCCTCATCTGGAAATTACGACTTAGTTAACACGTAACGACTAACCCATTTGGTATTTACGACATGGTTACCTCGTAAATCTAATAATTACGATTTAATTAACACGGGATCTAAAATCTTTCGGGTTTTTTTCCTCTCTACTCTGTCTTTATGTGTTTTGATTCATTTTATTTGTGTATTCAAAAGCACATTAAACACACAAACAAAACAAAAATATCTTAATTATGACTTGGTATGTGTTGTATACACCTTATACGCGTGATGGTTTACTCCATTCCTTGCCCGCTCGTATCCTTCATATCTTAGATACCGAGTTTGCGTAATGAGACGGCCCAATAAAATTTATATGCTCGACTACCAACATTTCAGCAGCGTAAAATCATTTTTCTGTAGGAAATTCCATGGCTATTTTCGTGGTATGTGTGTGCTAAAAAAGAAACTGTTAACCATAGTATTTACTTTGGGATCTCTTTTGCGTGGGTTTGGATTAAGACATTTTCGTTTTCAAAATTTCATCCAGTATAGTGTGACAATTTTCAGAACTGTAGAAAAAGGTAATACATGCAGATTTTTTTTTTCCTTTCTGGACAATTTCTAAGATTAATCAATGCCTCTAGCATACCAGCATATTTGGTTGAAAATTTCAGTAGAACTCGTTTTCTTGTTCCTAAAATCATCATTTTCAGCGGGATGTCTATTAAATTGGAAAGTTCCGTAGATTTGACAATACAATGTGGTAATTAATTAAAAACGTGGTAATAACTAGATAAAAAAAAACCCGGTGAATGTAGGAGATAATCAAGTCGTCATTACAACGTACTCGAAATTACGAGAATTGTGAACTATTTATTTCGTTATTACGAGACAGAGATAAACAAGTCGATATAGGTAATTTTAAATATATTGCAAACAAAATATGGACCTTAGGAAGCGAATCATGCAACCAATTTACACATTCACCATTCACGACAAGATCGTAAGAACTGAAATATGAACCAAGAAGTGCTAGCAGAGTTTATTGCATGGAAACCAAGGTTGAGAGATGGACGTCACTTTGGACGACAAGTGATTGATAGTGACACAATCAGGTTTCATTAATATATATATATAAAAAAAATGCTTATATCTATATTGAGATGATACACAATGGGTTGGTAAATTCAATTCTTTTTCGGTACACTAATGTCAAGTTACATCAAAACGGCTTCACTATATCCAACAGAGGAAAAACAATTGTTATAATGTACACACGGGAACGACAGTCTACTGATGATAAAGATGATAAAAGATAATCAGGATGAACACTTGTCTCAAATAAATTGGGGGGCGGGGGTGGGGGTGGGGGTGGGGGTGGGGGGGGGGGGGGGGGGGGGGGGGGGGGGGTAACTTCTCTCCAAAGAAGTGTGAGGTGTCGACCTCAGAATTATTTCTGTCCAAGGGAATGTGGGGAGTGTGAGTTGTCGACCGGATCATTTCTGTCCAAGGGAGTGTGAGGTGTCGACCGAATCATTTCTGTCAAAGGGAGTGTGAGGTGTCGACCGAATCATTTCTGTCCAAGGGAGTGTGAGTTGTCGACCGAATCAGTTCTGTCCAAGGGAGTGTGAGGTGTCGACCTCAGAATTATTTCTGTCCAAGGGAATGTGGGGAGTGTGAGTTGTCGACCGGATCATTTCTGTCCAAGGGAGTGTGAGGTGTCGACCGAATCATTTCTGTCAAAGGGAGTGTGAGGTGTCGACCGAATCATTTCTGTCCAAGGGAGTGTGAGTTGTCGACCGAATCAGTTCTGTCCAAGGGAGTGTGAGGTGTCGACCTCAGAATTATTTCTGTCCAAGGGAATGTGGGGAGTGTGAGTTGTCGACCGGATCATTTCTGTCCAAGGGAGTGTGAGGTGTCGACCGAATCATTTCTGTCAAAGGGAGTGTGAGGTGTCGACCGAATCATTTCTGTCCAAGGGAGTGTGAGTTGTCGACCGAATCAGTTCTGTCCAAGGGAGTGTGAGGTGTAGACCGAATTATTTATGTCCAAGGGAGTGTGAGGTGTCGACCGAATTATTTCTATCCAAGGGAGTGTGAGGTGTCGACCTCAGAATTATTTCTGTCCAAGGGAATGTGAGGAGTGTGAGTTGTCGACCGAATCATTTCTGTCAAAGGGAATGTGAGGTGTCGACCGAATTATTTCTGTCCAAGGGAGTGTTAGATGTCGACCGAATCATTTCTGTCAAAGGGAGTGTGAGGTGTAGACCGAATTATTTCTGTCCAAGGGAGTGTGAGTTGTCGACCGAATTATTTCTGTCCAGGGGAGTGTGAGGTGTCGACCGAATCATTTCTGTCCAATGGAGTGTGAGTTGTCGACAGAATTATTTCTCTCCAAAGAAGTTTGGTGTCGACCGAATCATTTCTCTCCAGGGAATGTGAGGTGGCGACCGAATCATTTCTGTCCAAGGGAGTGTGAGGTGTCGACCGAATTATTTCTGTCCAAGGGAGTGTGAGGTGTCGACCGAATCATTTCTCTCCAGGGAATGTGAGGTGTCGACCGAATTATTTCTGTCCAAGGGAGTGTGAGGTGTCGACCGAATCATTTCTGTCCAAGGGAGTGTGAGATGTCCACCGAATCATTTCTGTCCAAGGGAGTGTGAGGTGTCGACCGAATCATTTCCCTCCAAGGGAATGTGTGGAGTGTAAGATGTCAACTAAAGTAATTATCTCCAAAGGAGTGTTAGGAGTGTAAGGTGTCGAAAGAATTATTTCTCTCCAAGGGAGTGTGAAGTGTCAACCGACTAATTTCTCTCCATATGAGTTTTGAAAGTGTGGTGTGTGTATGGTGTCGACCGAATGATATCTTCCAATGAGTGGGGGTTCAGGGATATCGTCCGAATATTTATGTCCAATGACGCGTTTGGGGGTATAGGGTATATCACTCTCGGGATAAAGGAAGTATGTCATACTTATAAGATTGTGTGATTTATTTTATGAATGTGTATTCCAGGTCAAGATTAGCGTCAATACACTATCCCGTATTCCAAACCGGGGCGCACCAGCTCCAAGCTTTAATCCACATTTTATATACTTTACACGTCAAACAATGTACGTATATTTATAAGCAATTGCATGGTTATATTAGTGGCTCAAAATATTTCGGTAAGAAGCTTTAGACCTAACACTGTATGATGTTTAGACATTGCTATTGTTGAAACCGAATTAGAGCAATATAAGGTCACTTATTATAGATATATGTCAAAACCAACACGGACCGCTGTGAGTCCTGATCGGGTCCCGATAGCGTCATTTAATATGATGGTAAGTGATTTAATTTTATTTGTATTTTCCAATACTTCGAACAAAATCGAATCAATAAATTCTTTAACTGTACTTAATTTGATGCATTAAGATTTTAGCGCAAAACTAAATCAAAACATATGATCCGAATGATGAATCAGCGCAGTAACAATGGCTGCTAAGGTAATCAATGTAGATTAACTAAAATTAGCGGAATAATGATTTAGCGGAAAGATCCCATCGCGAAAAACGCTGAGATAAGGTTACCACTAAAGCGTGTATGTTTACAGTAATTATAAATGATGAACTTCTACAAATATGTAAATAACCTACAATAACAACGTCCTGATATATGCATACAAATATAGAGGCGGGACAAGAGAGTTTATTTTGTATGTAGTTTTTAATTGATCACTTATGATTTAAGAGTAAAATTAGGAAGTCTAAAGTACGCAATTTGTGGTACTGAATAAAACTAATACAGCGGCCTCTCTCTCTCTCTCTCTCTCTCTCTTAATTATTTTTATTCGGACAGTGAATTATTTAATGCTACCATCATTAAAGATAAATATAGATAACTCTTTAAAGATTGAATAATCAATTCAGCTTAATATATAAATTAATAATTCTCCTGTACTAAATAAAGTGCTTTAATCAAATTTGGTCAAGAGTATTACATGGAGAAATGATTTCGATGTTTTGCGAAGAAATTATTTGACTTCCTTCCGGATTGGCAGTGTTGACGTCATGTTTGCGATGGAAGTCGTCGAAACTCTTCTTTATGTTTTGGCTGCAAAAGCGTGGTCCGAACGTATGCGATTTATATTTTGAATATAATTTGAACAAAATATTTGAACGTAACTTCCCATACTTTCCCATACTTTCCCGTTCTGTCCCGTACTTTCCCGTGATTTCTCGTACTTTTCCGTGCTTTCTGTTTTTCCCGTAACTTCCCGTACTTTCTCGCTCTTTATCCTCATTAAATATATACCATAATCATTAAGTAATATTTCTAACATGACATAATTTCAGTTGTTCGGATTATCTTGTTCAAAGTCCTTTTGCATGTCCATTTTGATCAATTCTCTATCATGCTTTGTCATGCAGATTTTGTTTTGAATTGAAATGACATTATCAAAACGTTATATCAGTTCGAACAAAACTTCGTACAAATCACACAAGCAGTTTTCATCCGTATTCAACAAGGACATTTTAAAAGCTATCGATGTTGACCCATTAAATATAAGAATATTTTATGTTTTTCAAAATCACCTTAGTCAAACACTCATAAATGTATAGAGAAGGACAATTCTCACGAAGGTGTTATTAGAGAAAACCTTGTTCTCCAAGAATTTTACACATTAAACGTTTATATAGGATATATATACACAGACCTGTCACATATAGACTAGGATATTTAATATGATATAGAATAGAATTGCTATTTATAGACTGAAATACATTTCTCAATATTTCACATTTCAGGATCGCTACTCTCCACTCCCGCACGTGCTGATATACCTGCTGTTGTTTTGTACAACAAACGCGTACGAAGGAGATACTGGAAATGGACGTGAGTAACTTTGTCAGCAAACGATTTAATTTATTTGTAACACACTTTTTATTTGTCTATTTTATCTGAACAGTAGACTTGCTATTGCCATTAAAATGAAACGTTTACTAACGACTGTCTGCTTTGACCACCGTAGAAAATAATTCTGCAATAGATGATAACACTCTTGATATCTAAAAAGAATAGCACTGTATATTATATTTACAAATAAATATTTTAAGCTGTACACATAAGCAAAATTACCCGTGATTATTTCATGTTTGCGGGTAAAGTCAAACTTGTGGCTTGTTATATGGACTTGACCTAATAACTGTAATATTGATACATTTAAAATGATTTGATTTCACCAGCATGGAAATTGGCATTAAAAGTCCCGAGTGGAGTCCAGGCTCCCGGATATTCCAGCATAGAGGACCTATGGAATTCGGCCAATACATTGAACGACAATGATATCGGAGCCATGACAGACTTTAGTTCCGGCGGCAAGGTCTACAAAGGATCTATTACTAACGACTGGGGCACAAAAACAGCTGTCTCGCATGTATGTAAAAATATATAACAATTACCGTGACTTTTAGTGACTTTTCCGTGAAGCCCATGGCCAATACCTGACCTAAGCTCGTAAAAGAACAACAAACAAACAAACACAAAAAACAAAAACAATCAAACAAACAAACAAACACAAAAAAAAAAACAAAAAAAAACAAAAAAAATTTAAAAAAAAACCCAGAAAACCAAAAAAAAAAGAAAAACAAAGAAAAACGAAATAAAACAAAACAAAACAATGCTCATATCAAAGGTTTCAGACTAACTACTCTACCTTCAATGCAAATGTTAAATCCCAGCTTACGTTGCTAATCATAATCACCTTACATTAAAAACATAATGATCTAGACCATTTCATAATATCTGTAACAACAGGTTCAATGCATGCATTAGGTTTCATAACACAATAATCAGATTTACAAATAATGAACAATGTATTCCTTATAATGTGTACTTAAATATTGAGATGTGGTATTTTAGCCTGTTGACCTAAAAACCTATAGAAATAGTACTTAAGTTTTTAGTTTTTTTCTTCAACTTTTTCCTTAGTGCTAAGTAGGAATTAAATGATCAAACATATTTTTTCTTCTGATTATTTAAAGTAATTGTATTACGCAAAATAAAGGCTATGGGGGAAAGCCGTTGGAAGGGGTTAAATATATATTTACAAATTTTAACACACACTACTTCGATTTTGTTTTGCTTTTTTTTGTTTTTGTTGTTTTGTTGTTTTTTTATGTTTTTTTTTTTTTGTTTTTGTTTTTGTCGCACACCCTGATTATACATTAAGCAGAAATTATCATTCGTATTTACATGAAGGAAAGTCAAAATATTGGATTACAAAACACCCTGTTAAGATATAGGTTTATTGTCATTTTACTGCACAAGGAAAAAAGATGACATGAGAGGAAAGATGGCTTTCATGCCGATTGAGTTTAACTTTTTCTCTGGGTTACAGTTTGTACTTGCCTCACTCAGAGTATTCCAATAAATAAACAATTATGTAGCTTAACGTGTACTACTACCTCCTGTGATCATGGTGGCCCACAGTCGTGAAAAGACCATCACCTTACGGATACAAGCAATGTTTGCTGTTTTCCCACTCAGCTCTATACCTACAAAAAATATCTAGATAGCCGAGTAGAAATTAAACTATTCTCTATGGCAAAAACCTCACGAAAAAATCACTCATGACGGCTAAGTATGAATGCATCTCTTATCTAGTGTTCTTGTTCAAAATGGATATTTTACTCAATTACAGGTAAAGCTGTCCGCCTTCAAGGATGGTATCGAGAAAGCATATGTAGTCTTTGATGCTTTCGGCAAAACAAAGACTACCTTCATGGACTGTAACAAAGTTGTCCATTCCTCCTGGTCTGACCTGAAAGGCAACACCTTCAACTATTGTAATATACCGTAAGTTTGAATTTCAATAGGGATTCTTCAGACATTTATGATAGTATGTTTGTTTTCTGTGTTTGTGAACGAATTTCAGAAAGAAGCATTGTTCTGCAGCTATGTTAGAGCATTCGAAATCAAATTACAAGAATATGATGTCGTCCAAAGACTATGACCAGTCTGCGCAAATACAGAATTGACCAATCTTTAAATTGATCGTTAAAACTTTCATAATGATCGTTTCCATTGGCCACGACATTTTTGTTAAAGTTTCAAATGTCTTAAATAGATCTGGAATGTGTTTTTCATTATTCATAATTTGACATTTAACGTCTTAATCTATAAGGTATTTATCATCGTGCATTGTGACCACTCCATAACACTGTATATAGCTAACTTGGGGTAATTTTCCTACCGTACATTGCGGCCCATCCATAACAATATGCATAGCAAGCGCGTTGAAATCACGGTTATATGTTACTGCTTGGGGTTTATAATGGGATTCTAAATTTCATGATTTTCTCAAAAGTGCAGCTTTTGTACATAGTACAGACCATACCAATTAATCAACAGCTCCGTCTAAACCATAAACAGACATTAAAATGTAATTTACAGTGGACACAGCAGCATTGCCCGTACATTCTTCATCAATAGAAGTTACGCTGGCTGTAATAGTGATTACGGGTGGTTTATACTGAAAGACTATGATCAGACTGGCGGCTGTAGTAACTGGGACACTGCCACTGGAAACCCCAAGGTCATGTATTCCGCAGACTCTACATACATCAACTGGGCCTATGGTAGGTGTTCTACTTTACACTGCTCAGAATTTAAATGAGAAGATTTTTAGCCAGCGTGAAATTGATTACGGTGCTCAATTGCTAACCTCGTTTAAAACGATAGATTACCCAGTCAGATTCTGATAAATGCTCCGTTTTAGCGGAAAATGAAATGTACAGATATATTTTTAAGTAATATTGATTTTAGTGTACATTTCAGAAAACAAAAGTCCATTCAGTCTGCAATATAGTTATGTTTAATATACATAAATGAATTATTAACGTTTGGATTTTATTCGATGTGCATTTCAGGAAACCGACAGACCGGCGATTCCTTTGCCATTTTTGTTCTTGGTAAGTATTACTTTAAGCCATTGTTGCCTTTTGCCTGCCTTTATGCTTATTTATATTTTATAAAACGGTCGAGCCCTTATACTCAACGGTAATAGATAACTGTTTTCCTTATTTTGAGTGATAAGCAGATTATTATAGAATTTGATACTGACCTCAAACCATGCTTGTTGATATTTCTAAGAAGATTGTGAAATGCAATGAGGGAAAACGACAAATCTACAATATCCATCGATAATTGTGTTTACAGAATGGAAAATGGTGTTCAAGGGTGTTGACGGAGTCGAGTCCTCAGCCGGATCGCTGTTGGAACTGTGGGATGGTTCTAATACTGAAAACGCCAATGACGTCAGCGCCATCACTGTAACCAAGGCTCCAAGCAAGACTTATAAATCTGCTCTGGTGGAGAAATGGTCTGCACAGCTTGTCGATCAAGTGAGATGTACTTTCTAAATTTCGATCATAAACTACATCATTTTAATTTTTCGATATTCGAGACTGCAAAGAAGACAATCAGGTATTGTTTTAAAGTCTGATAAAATGTTCTTGACATCCAGCTTAGATTACATAACTGGTATCATCATTTCAAGTCACAGCCGAGGATACCTTTGAGTGCCTAACTGTTTGCACACTTCTCCGCCTATAAATTTCAAGCGGTTTAATGTACTTTCAAAATGACGTATTACTATATCATTTAAACATACAAATTTGTATATTTTTTCTCGTATTCTAGGTTCGTTACTCCTACTTTACTGGAGGTACCGAGGTGGCCTACACTGTGTTCAACGGGCGCGGATCCGACAAAAAGTCATGGTTTTCAAATGCCAACATTATCTACTCTAAGTACACCGACATAACAAGCAAGACCAAAGTCGCTTGTTCCATTGACGGGTAAATAATCACAATTCTATGATATAGACAATGAATTTTGTGAGAATAAATAACGAGAATAGCCATTAGATTATTATTACTGGTACATAAGAATGTACAGGCGGTCGTTATATACAGGTGGTCGTTAGAGCAGGTTTGACTGTATCTGGGTATTTTCACTTGAAATAAACATTTATTGTTTATTCAATGATTTATTTATTCGTTTATTTATTTACAGGGACAGTACTCGCAAATTCTCCATACATCACAGATACGATGGCTGCCCCAATGACGAGATTTGGATGCAGGTTCTAGACAAACGTGGTGGTGGCGCCCCCTGCTCCTGGGATCAGAACGTGAGAACACGGCCTTATTTCCTCTATAGTGCTGGAACAACGGTCGTCACGGCTCAGTCAGGTAGGACGCATGAATACTCAAATATTTAAGACGATGTCAGTACTGACAGTACCTATAACTCCAATCGTCATGAGAGTGAGTTTTCAGGATTTTCCACAGGGATTGAAATGGTTTTTATTATTCTCGCAACGTTTTGATTTTATTCCGTCAGATTTAATATTCTTTTAAAAGACACATTAGATAATAGGTGGAATAACGACTGTACATCAGGTAGTTTGGTTAACGACTGTACACCTGGTCGTTTGGAATAACGACTTCACACCATTGAAATTATCAACATTTTCACAGATGTTAATTAGCTAAAAATCCAAACCATAATTACGCAACTGGAAACAACGAAGGTAACCAATTTATAGTGATCACGACATCAATGGCAAGAGTTTTGCATTTAAAAAAAAAAAGAATCCGAAAGAAAACGACTATAGAAACATAAAAAAAGTTCCCGTAATTACGTATTGAAATTAACGATAGTTAAAAAACAAAACCTTTCTTCCACAGGAGGTAATTGGAACAGCGCCGGTTTCCCAGCAGCAGAAACCTTGGGCATCTTCATCACAGGTAATATTCTTTATATAATTACAGATAAGTTCGGTAATAAGTCTTTATCAACACGAACGTTTTCTTATAGGCAACGTCTATCGCATTTTGGTTTTGTCTTATTATCTTCTTTTTCTTTCCTTTCTGTCATTTCGTTAATGCGTTGTATGATATTAATTTCACCTCCTGTTGTGTTGTATAAGGCTGGACCCCGGTGATGAAGCTGGCTCACGGTCAGAGTATTGGAGGGGCTGCTGATGTACGTGACCTTTGGAAGGGAACCTACACAGTTAACGAAGGGGATGCAAACGCCATGTCAATTGCGGCTGGGACAAAACCCTACAAGTCTTCAATAGTGGACAACTGGTCGGACTACTACATCAGCGCTGTACGTTACAATCCTCCTCCTCCTCCTCCTCAACTGTCTTTTTTATTGAGTAATCGATCTTTAGATAAAACTTACACCTCTGTACATGTGTAAATGTCAAGATTCTAGTAGAAAAAGTGTTTTTTTATTATAGCATTATCAATGCATACTATGATATTTCCGGTAAATTGACCACTTTCACGAAATCGAGTTGTCTCCTCTATTCTTCCACAGACTCTTTTGTTGTTAAAATAAAGAACATCGGGCGTTTATGATACCTAATGAGTTGTTTGAAAGCTTTTCACCGGACCAACAATGGCGATTAGTATACATTAAATAATTTGTTTTGGAACCATTGATATATAAGAAGGAACGCTCATAAAGTAAGTTAGAATATCTAAGTATACGGTAATGTTAAAATTTTGTCTCGTAGGTACGGATATCATTTATTACCGGAGGAAAAGAGAAAGCTTTCGTCGTCTTTGATGCTCATGGTGCTGACAAGAACAGTTGGTTTTCCAAAGCTAGAGTTCTGTACTCGTCCTGGAATGATCTTGGTCCGACTTCAACCACAAACTTTGATGCCATTGATGGGTAGGTAGAGTATGGTTGCAATCGACATTTCTCGCATATATATACATTATACAATCACTTTGAACGATGATATTACTTGATGTGCAGCCACAGTACCATTTAACTTCAAGCAATTATTTGACACGAACCGAGGCCGAACCCCGCCAAGTCATGGTAATGGTAGATTAGCTTCTGTCTCTATAATGAGCTCTATAATTGTGCGTCTAATGCAATAGTGATCAAACTACGGGAGAAAACCTAGCGTAAACGCTTTTCTGTGCAACTCTTTACAAATCTATGGTAACGTCAATTTGATTATTATAACTTTCAGGAATCTTTATCAAAGGATGATCTTAAAGGAGAAACATATATCTATAATTAAATTTGAATTTTGAAGATCTAAAATGTGTATACATATTGAAATATCGTCAGTTTTGATAACGAGAATGAAATTGCGATGACAGCTTAGGCATTACGTCATTCTGCAATAGCAAAGCATGTTACAGGACTGTTAAGACATTATGATGCAACATTTTGATAAAACAGTTATTGTTTTTTCATATCAATGACGTCACGTGATCTGACGTCATATTAAAAACTCAAAAAGCTAATACATTATGTGTTCATACAGGCATCAGCCTCATGGGCGTAATTTTTACATGAACCGTAATTATGGCGGATGTGGAAGTGATGCTGGATGGTTCATCGTGTCGGAGGTAACCAGCTACGGTTGTAGTTGGGAAACGAAGACAAACGTCAAGCCTTATTACTTGTACAGTGACGCAGCAGGATATGAACTGTCTAATAGTGAGTAAAATAATGTCATAATGATAGATGAAAAGTTATGATAATACTTATACAGTAATAGAGCAGGATATGAACTCTTTAATAGCGAGTAATATATAATATGTCATAATAATAGATGAAAAGTTATGATAGGGTATGTTTCAAAATCTCATTACTGACTTTTAATTTTAATTTTTCTATTGTGTTGTTACCACCCTCATATCAGATTAGTGCTCGTGTGAGTGAGGACATCAGGACATTTAAAGCTTTCAAACGTTCTTTACTATATCTTGTCTAAGGAACATTAGAAATCTCATTGTTATAGTAATAAAGGTCGCAAGCTTTGTTCGTGCTGTTTCTATAAATAAAACAGTTCAGTCGTACGAATGAAATCAAAACTTCGTACGTTCGTACGACTTTTTATCTCATTGTTTTTTTTGGGTGTAAGACTTGTTTATGTTGTCCGTTCGACTTTTATCTGGTTTTTGCGATATATGTATGACTTTAATTCTGTTCGTTCGATGTGTTTGCATTTCTTGATAATTTTTTTCCGGCGAATATGCGTTTAAAGTGATGTCGAAATTAGGACGTTTTTTCAAACACACTTGATATTATTCATAAAATGTCGTTTACTTTTCTTATAGATCAAGTATTGGCGGAGGTTTTTGCCATCTCGGTTTGTAAGTATTGAAGTTCAATTTAAGACAGTTTTCCCCGAAAAAATGTTTTAAAATGCTTCTTAATGTGTCCTCTAGATAACAATGTAGACTTTATGAAATGGAAAGATTTAAAATTGGTATTGTTACCTAACTTAAAGCGACCATATCTGTAGATTTCATACTCATTAAAGCGACTATATCTGTAGATTTCATACTCATTAAAGCGACTATATCTGTAGATTTCTTACACATTAAAGCGACTATATCTGTAGATTTCATACTCATTAAAGTGACTATACATGTAGATTTCTTACACATTAAAGCGACCATATCTGTAGATTTCATACTCATTAAAGCGACTATATCTGTAGATTTCTTACACATTAAAGCGACTATATCTGTAGATTTCATACTCATTAAAGTGACTATACATGTAGATTTCATACCCATTAAAGCGACTATAACTGTAGATTTCATACTCATTAAAGCGACTATATCTGTAGATTTCTTACACATTAAAGCGACTATAACTGTAGATTTCATACCCATTAAAGCGACTTTATCATATTTCATACTCATTAAAGCGACTTTATCATATTTCATACTCATTAAAGCGACTTTATCATATTTCATACTCATTAAAGCGACTTTATCATATTTCATACTCATTAAAGCGACTTTATCATATTTCATACTCATTAAAGCGACTATATCTGTAGATTTCATACTCATTAAAGTGACCATAACCATAGACTTTATACTCATTAAACGTCGATCTTTTATAAATAGATAGACTTTAACTACAAAGCCGTGCATCATTATATATCTTGAACCCATTCAAAACATTGTTTAATGAGAACGAACGAATTCTAATGTTAGTCTTTTAAAAGTAGAATTTGATATGGACGACTGTGTACCTCATCTTGTTTGGTGATATTATTATATAAACTAAATAAAAACTCATAGCTCACGAAAAAAAAAATTAACAAAAGAATATCAAAATGTTACCGTACTTTGGGATAATTTGGGGTCACCAAAATTTGGCGTTTTTTTTTTTTGTTTTTTTTGCTAAAAATAGGGTGGTTAAATATTGGTGGGTCAAATTTTGGCGTTTACCATCATGTGTCTTTAATTTTGGCACTTACACATTTAGTTATTTAATTGATATGTTTGTTCATTACGCTACGAAAGTCTACATATTTAGAAGCCATGTCACGTGTATACAGGGATTAAAAGCTCTGTGGCCAAGTGACAAGATTCCATCACCTACCTGAGATATAGCCTTTGTTTGAAAAGGTATTTTCTGAGAACATATCAGTATAAGCCTTTTGTATTTCGTCTCACTTGGTTGCACAGGAAAACGTGCAGTCTTCGCTTTGTAAGTTAACACAAACTAATTATAATCGATCGAGCGAGACGCGATTTTTTTTCGAGAAATTTTGGTGTGTTTAATTTTGGCTCATTCAACCTAGGCGCCAAATAAACCAAAATATAACCACATCCAAAATATCCCAAAGTACGGTATCTAAATTTCTAATGACATAAACATATTTTTTTTACATATTTGTGCAGCGATGGACATGTGCAATCCCAATCGTTGTGGTAACGGCGCCACCTGTATTGATCTCGGGGCAACATACGAGTGCGCATGCAGCGGAAACTACTTTGGAACAAACTGCGAAAACTGTAAGTGCAAGACATCAGTAACAACAGGAAATAGAATAAAATATATTGCATACTCGAAAATTTTCGTTTGGGTACATTTGAGCTTATTTTGAGCTGATCATACTTCATTTAAGTTTCCTTTGCTTTATTGTTTGAATCACAACTTTTTTTAGCTATATATTACCAGCATTGTTATTTTTTGGCAGAAAATATTTGGTATTTGCATCCATTGATGTAAAAACTATTTTTCAATTTTACTATGGATTTTTAACAGTAAACGGTGGATTTTCAAACTGGAGTGCCTATGGAGCATGTACGATGACATGTGGAAGTGGAACTAAGACCAGAACGAGAACATGTAACAATCCATCACCTGTAGGAAGTGGATCAGCCTGTGTTGGAAGTACCACAGATACCACTTCCTGTAATATTGCGTCATGCGCAAGTAAGCTTCCTGTGGAAATTTATCTTATTGCATTGTTTCAGCTTTACCATCTACACATTCACATCTTCTGTAGAATGCAAGATAGGGTGGGGAATCCAGGTTGAGTGAGATATGTTTTTATCAATAATTTATTTGATGAGAGGGAATACGACGTCATATCGCTGCCCTGTGGCTTTTCGAAGATTCAAAGGAATGTAAAATGTTTATAAACTGATAAAAGCATCCATTTTGATATGTCTAACGGGTGATCAAATTTGAAATAACCATAATACAAGAAGGCACAGCTAGGCCTTTATCCTAAATGCTTTCGACTGTTCTTGGAAAGTTAAAGTCAGACATGCTTTTGGGATACTATTTAGTCCAGAGTCAAAGTCAATGAAAAATTGATTCCAAATGTCGTTTGCGAAATTTTGAGTACTGTATCCGCTCCTTTAAACGTTTCCCCTTTTCCAAATTTGCTGTTTATACTCTTTGTGCTTCCATTGTCCATTCTAAACTTAAGGAATACATTAATTATCTCAGTAATGCAATATTTAAGCTATTTTATAAGAGCGATGAGTTCAAATTCTCAATTAACAAAAACTTTCTATTTCTTGATAGTAATCTCCTTGCTTCCCCTACCTACGATGTTTGCATGTCTCAATATCTTCCTCCCTTTATCAAGTTATTACGTTTTAAATTCGACACCATGATCTCATTTTGACATACCCTACTGCCGTATGCGATATGAAGTCAAACATGTTTGTTTCTTGTTGATATGGCTTGTGGTTCTTTTGATTCTATTGTCACCACCCTAGGTCTCACCGAATGTGACTTGAATTTGACTTAGATTCGTATGGTGGGTGTCGTCGAAGAAGCAGAAAAAACACTTCTTTCGGAACACTCGTCTGAATACCCTCGTCCTTTTTCATTGGTCTCCATGTTAAGCTGTTTTTTTCTTCGTATTTTGCCCTCTTTTATAGGTTTTTGGTGAGAATTAAGGTCTCTTTATCATGTGTGTATTCTCTATTGTTTAGATATGAATAAAATGCCAGTGTTCTTATATCTGTAATCAGTTTTCACCCTAGCGTATCTCATAACAAAATACATATTTTCGTTTGAGTGGACATATGGTGCATGGTCTCCGTCATATTGCTTTCGTCAGTAACGACTGTTCGGCCACCCTCGGGAGTATTCAAATGTGTTTTTGCTAAACCTTCCAAATGCTTCTACTGGAATCCAAGTAATTGGCTAATGAAGCAGTTTTATCCTATAGTTAACGGTGGCTGATTACCTTGGCATTTAAAGCACGTTTTTCTTTAAAGTTAACGGTGGTTGGTCCTCCTGGGGCGGATGGGGATCCTGTTCCAGAACTTGCGGTGGTGGAACTCAAGAGAAAACCAGATCATGCACCAACCCTTCGCCACAACATGGTGGCGCCAATTGTCCGAATTCCGGAACAGCCAGTCAATCCTGCAACACCGCCAGCTGTCCAAGTAGGTACCATGGTAACAATGCCAAGTGATGCTAAATAGTGGATAACGTGTTTTGGTGACTTGGATTGGATATTCGTAATATCTTTCGTTTATATTACACTTTTCGTTTTCTTTATAGTCGATGGTGGTTGGTCCTCCTGGGGTGGATGGGGATCCTGTACCGTATCATGCGGTGGTGGAAGTCAACAGAAAACCAGATCATGCACCAACCCTTCGCCACAACATGGCGGCGCCAACTGTCCAAATTCTGCAACAGCCAGTCAAGCATGCAACACGCATAATTGTCCGAGTTAGTAATTTTCCTCGTTTGATAGTTTACATAATAACGACTAATTACAGGTTATTACAATTAAAACGACAAGGTTTATACATTAATCGCCAATCTCTCCCAGGGTGCATTGCGGTTCCCTTCATAACAAGTGTTGTGAAGGGAACCGCAATGCACTCTGGGAGAGATTGATAAATCGCTAGGAATAAACTCAACTGTTTTTCTCCATCTGACTCCAATAGAACCTCGTCACATCAAATTGCAGTACAATGTATTTGTGAAAATTACAGAATAGTGAAATATAAAGAAAAATCCAAATTTGCTTCATATCAACACCTTACATTGTATGTTAATAAATGGTGGTATCGTAATAGTCGATGGTGGTTGGTCCTCGTGGAGTGGCTGGGGATCCTGTACTGTATCCTGTGGTGGCGGATCTCAACAGAAAACTAGATCATGTACAAACCCGTCACGGCAGTATGGAGGTGCTGACTGCGCCAACAATCCAGCCACCGCAACAGCAAGCCAGACTTGTAACACACACAATTGTCCAAGTAAGCATTCCTTCTATTGCCAATATTCAGGTTTTTATCTTTTATTATTATTACATTTTACGGCGGTAAATAAACGAAATTGTATTTAGTCCTTCAAATGCACTTTCACTTGAAGAAATTGGGCAAATTATGACATAAAGAATTTGAAAAAATTGGTACATTATGGTAGTAATTTTTTTTCCACCTGGTAAGAAGTCCAGTCACCAATGGGGAGTCAATTGACAAATGAAAATACAGCAATTTGACGCTTAAATTGTCAATAAGAAAGCAACACTGAGTCACCTACCTTCCTGGGAAATGGTATGACCTTTAACTGCTGTTAGGAATTCAGGTCAAAATCAGCGTGCTAATTAATTGAAAAATTAATAAAAGCTAGATAACATCCACACGGAAACTATGTAAGGGCCCGAGGCCGTTGCAAATCTCTATTCCCTAATTAAGAAACTCTGAATGTTTGTTGAATTTTGTCAGCTGGTTTTTTGAAAGAGATGTAGATTACCAAAGTGATGCACAAAGTAAAAGTGGACACGACACGACTTTGTGTGGTTCATCATATAGGGTACTTTGAAAAGTCACACAAGATTGACAACTTGGCCTTTAAAGGACAACCGGAATTTGGTATATGACACACCTCCTAATAGTGGTTTACAATTATGCAAAGTTCCATGCATCCTGCTATGACTGGTTATAAAGTTATGAAGCAGAGCCCAAAGATTTTCGTACGAACGGCCAAGGTCGACTTGTGGGGTATAGTGTTTTTCGGCATAGCCGTATAATATTCTTTTGGCCCCGGATATGACGCGACAGGTGGCGTTACTGGTCAAGATGAAGTATGTGATTGGTCAATGTAGCGGTAAATGCAACATGCGGATACGCAGTTAAAAACGAAACAAAGTTAAGATTGAATGTTCAAATGACACAGTAATAAAATCATATTCCTGATTCAAATGCAGTCTTATTATCACCAGAAATGATTCAAAACTTATCTAAGTTTGTTATCCGTGATGAAACGCAATAGTTCGTTGATTTATTTCACCAGCAGTTTTACATTATAACCACCAGCATTAAAACTACGCCGTTAATGTTTTTAAAAGATATTTCTTGTTTTATTTATTTATTTTTTTTTTTTGTCGACCGGTCGACTTGTTGGATGTACCCTGAAAATCAATCAGAATTTCAAAATCTGTTTTTACTTCTGTTAAATCCGTCTCTAAAAAGCACGTGCGCAGTGAAATTTAATGTTGAATTATGGGGGAAAAGAAAATTACTTCAAAATTCGTCTCCTACTGGCGACAAAAATATTTTGATGTGATGCATCGGCGAATGTACCCCACAAGGATGTTGAGTGAGTACGGACGGACGGACAGACAGATACCTACAGTGCATACGACGTCCGACACTATATGACGGAGTCCTAGTAACATTTAAACTATTGAAACATCCCTGTTTAAAACTGTATGCAAACGTCTTTTTTAAGAGATGTCACAAATGATTTTAAAGATGACAAAGGAAGCTATTTTCTATCATGGTTCATATTTAATGATGTGATATGAAATTCTTAACAGTTGACGGCGGATGGACATCGTGGGGTGGCTGGACTACATGTACTGTGACCTGTGGAGGCGGTTCACAAGAGCGAGTTCGTTCATGTACAAATCCAACCAAACAGTACGGCGGAGCCGATTGTCCAAACCTCAGCACTGGGGCCACTTCCGTCCAGGCATGTGGCACGATTAACTGTCCAAGTACGTAACGGTAGTTTCGTAAAATGTAAATATAAATATCCACAGAGATAGAACGTTTTATTTAAGTATTTCTTTTTGGTCTTGATTTCTTTGTCAAATGAATTTTAAAGTCTTATTCCTGACACAGGAGTCTGGTTATTACTAAAATTGACTTATTGGTTTATTACAGTTGACGGCGGCTACGGAAGCTGGATGGCGTGGGCGTCCTGTTCTGTCTCGTGCGGGGGAGGTACCCGTAGTAGAGGCCGTCTCTGTGACAACCCCTACCCTCAGTACAATGGAGCTCAGTGTGTCGGGCCTGATACTACCAGTGAGACGTGTAACACACAAGTGTGTATCAGTAAGTAACATCTACACCACATACAAGTGTGCATCAGTAAGTTACCTATATACCACATACAGGTGTACATAAGTAAGTCACCTCTATACCACATACAGGTGTACATCAGTAAGTTACCTCTATACCACATACAGGTGTACATCATTAAGTTACCTCTATACCGCATACAGGTGTACATCATTAAGTTACCTCTATACCACACACAAGTGTACATCAGTAAGTTACCTCTATACAACATACAAGTGTACATCAGTAAGTTACCTCTATACAACATACAGGTGTACATCATTAAGTTACCTCTATACCACACACAAGTGTACATCAGTAAGTTACCTCTATACCACATACAGGTGTACATCAGTAAGTTACCTCTATACCACATACAGGTGTACATCAGTAAGTTACCTCTATACCGTATACAGGTGTACATCAGTAAGTTACCTCTATACAACACACACGTGTACATCAGTAAGTTACCTCTATACCACACACAAGTGTACATCAGTAAGTTACCTCTATACCGCATACAGGTCTATATCAGTAAGTTACCTCTATACCGTATACAGGTCTATATCAGTAAGTTACCTCTATACCACATACAGGTGTACATCAGTAAGTTACCTCTATACCGCATACAGGTGTACATCAGTAAGTTACCTCTATACCAGATACAGGTGTACATCAGTAAGTTACCTCTATACAACATACAAGTGTACATCAGTAAGTTACCTCTATACAACATACAGGTGTACATCAGTAAGTTACCTCTATACCACATACAGGTGTACATCAGTAAGTTACCTCTATACCACATACAGGTGTACATCAGTAAGTTACCTCTATACCACATACAGGTGTACATCAGTAAGTTACCTCTATACCACATACAGGTGTACATCAGTAAATTACCTCTATACCGTATACAGGTCTATATCAGTAAGTTACCTCTATACCGTATACAGGTCTATATCAGTAAGTTACCTCTATACCGTATACAGGTCTATATCAGTAAGTTACCTCTATACCGTATACAGGTCTATATCAGTAAGTTACCTCTATACCGTATACAGGTCTATATCAGTAAGTTACCTCTATACCACATACAGGTGTACATCAGTAAGTCACCTCTATACCACATACAGGTCTATATCAGTAAGTTACCTCTATACCACATACAGGTGTACATCAGTAAGTTACCTCTATACCACATACAGGTGTACATCAGTAAGTTACCTCTATACTACATACAGGTGTACATCAGTAAGTCACCTCTATACCACATACAGGTGTACATCAGTAAGTTACCTCTATACCACATACAGGTGTACATCAGTAAGTCACCTCTATACCACATACAGGTCTATATCAGTAAGTTACCTCTATACCACATACAGGTGTACATCAGTAAGTTACCTCTATACCACATACAGGTCTATATCAGTAAGTTACCTCTATACCACATACAGGTGTACATCAGTAAGTCACCTCTATACCACATACAGGTCTATATCAGTAAGTTACCTCTATACCACATACAGGTGTACATCAGTAAGTTACCTCTATACCACATACAGGTGTACATCAGTAAGTTACCTCTATACCACATACAGGTGTACATCAGTAAGTTACCTCTATACCACATACAGGTGTACATCAGTAAGTTACCTCTATACCACATACAGGTGTACATCAGTAAGTTACCTCTATACCACATACAGGTGTACATCAGTAAGTTACCTCTATACCACATACAGGTCTATATCAGTAAGTTACCTCTATACCACATACAGGTGTACATCATTAAGTTACCTCTATACCACACACAAGTGTACATCAGTAAGTTACCTCTATACCACATACAGGTGTACATCAGTAAATTACCTCTATACCACATACAGGTGTACATCAGTAAGTTACCTCTATACCGTATACAGGTGTACATCAGTAAGTTACCTCTATACCGTATACAGGTGTACATCAGTAAGTTACCTCTATACCGTATACAGGTGTACATCAGTAAGTTACCTCTATACCGTATACAGGTGTACATCAGTAAGTTACATCTACACTACATACAGGTGTACATCATTAAGTTACCTCTATACAACACACAAGTGTACATCAGTAAGTTACCTCTATACAACACACAAGTGTACATCAGTAAGTTACCTCTATACCACATACAGGTGTACATCAGTTAGTTACCTCTATACCACATACAGGTCTATATCAGTAAGTTACCTCTATACAACACACAAGTGTACATAAGTAAGTTACCTGTATACCGTATACAGGTGTACATCAGTAAGTTACCTCTATACCGTATACAGGTGTACATCAGTAAGTTACCTCTATACCACATACAGGTGTACATCATTAAGCTACCTCTATACCACATACAGGTGTACATCAGTAAGTTACCTCTATACCACATACAGGTGTACATCAGTAAGTTACCTCTATACCACATACAGGTGTACATCAGTAAGTTACCTCTATACCACAGACAGGTGTACATCAGTAAGTCACCTCTATACTACACACAGGTGTACATCAGTAAGTCACCTCTATACCACACACAGGTGTACATCAGTAAGTCACCTCTATACCACATACAGGTGTACATCAGTAAGTTATCTCTATACAACACACACGTGTACATCAGTAAGTTACCTCTATACAACACACGTGTACATCAGTAAGTTACCTCTATACAACACGCACGTGTACATCAGTAAGTTACCTCTATACAACACACACGTGTACATCAGTAAGTTACCTCTATACCACATACAAGTGTACATCAGTAAGTTACCTCTGTACCACATACAAGTGTACATCAGTAAGTTACATCTACATCACATACAGGTGTACATCAGTAAGTTACATCTACATCACATACAGGTGTACATCAGTAAGTTACCTCTATACCATAGACAGGTGTACATCAGTAAGTCACCTCTATACTACACACAGGTGTACATCAGTAAGTCACCTCTATACTACACACAGGTGTACATCAGTAAGTTACCTCTATACAACACACACGTGTACATCAGTAAGTTACCTCTATACCACACACACGTGTACATCAGTAAGTTACCTCTATACCACACACACGTGTACATCAGTAAGTTACCTCTATACCACATACAGGTGTACATCAGTAAGTTATCTCTATACCACATACAGGTGTACATCAGTAAGTTACATCTACACCACATACAAGTGTGCATCAGTAAGTTACCTCTACACCACATACAGGTGTACATCATTAACTTACCTCTATACCACATACAGGTGTACACCAGTAAGTTACCTCTATATCACATACAGGTGTACATCAGTAAGTTACCTCTATACCACATACAGGTGTACATCATTAAGTTACCTCTATACCACATACAAGTGTACATCAGTAAGTTACCTCTATATCACATACAGGTGTACATCAGTAAGTTACCTCTATACCACATACAGGTGTACATCATTAAGTTACCTCTATACCGCAAACACGTGTACATCAGTACTTTACCTCTATACCACATACAAGTGTACATCAGTAAGTCACCTCTATACCACATACAGGTGTACATCAGTAAGTTACCTCTATACCAGATACAGGTGTACATCAGTAAGCTACCTCTATACAACACACAAGTGTACATCAGTAAGTTACCTCTATACCACATACAGGTGTATATCAGTAAGTAACATATATAATCTATTACAGGTATATATTTCAAACATCTCAAATAGTGCGACATGGTCAAAGTAACAAGATAGAATATTACATGGGTCTGTTCCGTGGACAAGGATATCTCAACCATTCGAGTAGAATATTACATGGGTCTGTTCCGTGGACAAGGATATCCCAACCATTCGAGTAGAATATTACATGGGTCTGTTCCGTGGACAAGGATATCTCAACCATTCGAGTAGAATATTACATGGGTCTGTTCCGTGGACAAGGATATCTCAACCATTCGAGTAGAATATTACATGGGTCTGTTCCGTGGACAAGGATATCCCAACCATTCGAGTAGAATATTACATGGGTCTGTTCCGTGGACAAGGATATCTCAACCATTCGAGTAGAATATTACATGGGTGTATTCCGTGGACAAAGATATCTCAACCATTCGAGTAGAATATTACATGGGTCTGTTCCGTGGACAAAGATATCTCAACCATTCGAGTAGAATATTACATGGGTCTGTTCCGTGGACAAAGATATCCCAACCATTCGAGTAGAATATTTCATGGGTCTGTTCCGTGGACAAGGATATCCCAACCATTCGAGTAGAATATTACATGGGTCTGTTCCGTGGACAAAGATATCTCAACCATTCGAGTAGAATATTACATGGGTCTGTTCCGTGGACAAGGATATCCCAACCATTCGAGTAGAATATTACATGGGTCTGTTCCGTGGACAAAACTCTCAACCATTCGAGTAGAATATTACATGTGTCTGTTCCGTGGACAAAGATATCTCAACCATTCGAGTAGAATATTACATGGGTCTGTTCCGTGGACAAGGATATCTCAACCATTCGAGTAGAATATTACATGTGTCTGTTCCGTGGACAAGGATATCTCCATCATTCGAGTAGAATATTACATGGGTCTGTTCCGTGGACAAGGATATCTCAACCATTCGAGTAGAATATTACATGGGTGTATTCTGTGGACAAGGATATCCCAACCATTCGAGTAGAATATCATATGGGTGTATTCTGTGGACAAGGATATCCCAACCATTCGAGTAGAATATTACATGTTTCTGTTCCGTGGACAAGGATATCCCAACCATTCGAGTAGAATATTACATGTGTCTGTTCCGTGGACAAGGATATCCCAACCATTCGAGTAGAATATTCCATGGGTCTGTTCCGTGGACAAGGATATCCCAACCATTCGAGTAGAATATTACATGGGTCTGTTCCGTGGACAAAGATATCTCAACCATTCGAGTAGAATATTACATGGGTGTATTCCGTGGACAAAGATATCTCAACCATTCGAGCAGGAGTTCTGCTGGACAAATTATAAATAATGTTAACCAAAGGATCCAAAAAAGAAAGTATTTGCCAAAAAACCTGACAATTTTTTTTCGCATGGACATTAACACTCTATAGGAAAATGGACTATTGGGTAGGGGCATACCACGATCTCTCTAATAGATACAGTGTGGTTTACTAATATGGTTAATACATTTTGGTGTCGGGAGGGGATGGGTTGGTTTCCAAATTTCATGAACGGCAAATAAAATGCCGAGGCCACAGTATAAAAAATGTGCCCTGTACAGTTACAAAGTGTTTTATCTGGAACCGTGACCCGACCCATAACAAAGCCACACAATCTTCCAAAATAAAAAGGTTTTTGTACCCGATACCCAAATTCCGAATGTAACAGGAGAGGAGGAAATGTAGCGGCCAGACCGGGGTTCGAACCCGGGACCTCCGAACACTAGCCGGATGCTCTACCATTTGAGCTACCTGGTCACCGATGATCGACCCAGTCCAGTCCCGCTACACACCTCCCTCCTTTTTTCTAAGTCTTCGCCCTTGAAGACACACGAGACCCTTATACCAACACCGTGGGTATTTTTAGTTTGGCGCCAATTTTGTAACAGGAGAGGAGAAAATGTAGCGGCCAAACCGGGGTTCGAACCCGAGACCTCAGAACACTAACCGGATGCTCTACCAATTGAGCTACCTTGTCACCGATGATCGACCAAGTCCAGTCCCGCTACATAAGAATATCCCAAGGCGTGACAACAAAGAGAAGCATTGGCTACTGTAAACTTGTACGACAATGAAATCATTCGCGGAACCTTCTCAGTGGTAGCCCTGGGCCATTTCAAGCGAATTCGGGTATAACATACTCATTATTTCAATGAGTGATATTTACGGGTAGAACGTTACCAATGTTAAATTCGTGTATGACTGTGTCATAAGCGAGGCTAATCACGATTCACACATTGACAGATAGAAAAAGTCCAAGACTATTCGCTTCAAAGTGACTTTGACAAACTATTTCAAAATGGTTTGGCATGAAATGAATCTAAATTTTACTGAATATAACGTTGACTATATTTATATTTTTGTTACTTTTGTTGACATGATGAATGCATTTTAAAAACCGATATGTTATAAGGCCGATAGATGCGTTTACACTTTCGTTATTCATACACGGTCTGTGACCCATTTCCCACGAAATAAAGTGTTCTTTCTTTTCTGCTTTATTTTTTTTATCGAAGCAGATACAAGCTTACTCTAATTGGAATTTGTTTATCTGTGAATAAATATGCATGTGAAAACAAACAAGCGCATCTCCCTATATCAAAGCACAGTCATGCTCTATAATCCTACTGCAAACGTATTTGTCCCTTCCTCTATTTATAGATTCTACCTCTGCCAATGATAATTTTTTGGAAAAAAAACAGCAAAAAAAAAAAAAAAAAATGGAATAAAATAAAAAGGTTTGTAAATTTCCCGAAGAAGTCTTCCAAAAGTGAGATGTTTCCATGATGATAATAATAATCAATGCATTGAATTAAATAATTTTACAGTTGACGGCGGATGGGGTGGTTGGTCAGCATTCGGAGCATGTACAAAGACCTGTGGGACGGGTGTCTACTCGCGGTCGAGGGCGTGTGATAGCCCTCTTCCGGCCAACGGCGGAAATCCCTGCAGTGGAGCTTCTAGTGAATTCTCCGACTGTAATACGAATGCTTGTCCTGTAGCGGCAGCTGGGGTTTATCAACAAGTAAGACACTTCCTTTGTCATTTCTGATTTGATTGTGATGAAGCATCATTCTCACAACATCCTCTCTTGTATAGATGTAGCAACTATATGTACCTTGCGTAAACTGATATTCCACAGAGGTGGATGTATCGCCTTTGTCTACGTAATAGAAATTGATTTCATGATACTATCATGTGAGGCAATTATACATGTGTATGGTTGACATTTTAACCTCATTTTCAAACATGTTGTTGTTGTTGTTGTTTGTTGTTGGTATTGTTGTTGTTTGCCGTCGTGTGACGTAGGTATATAGTAATTCAAACACTGGTAAACGCACATGTTCTTTAATTTTGCATATATTGCATTATTTTCAGATAATCCTCTCTGCACTTTCACATCATTGAGCTCCAGTTATAAGGATGTAAAAAAGAAAGTTTTCAAACTTGTACTTTCAGTTTTATGTTATTTTTCAGTGACTTAAGAAGTATATATCGTTATGGTCTATATTGGCTTATACCGATATATATTGATGTATTGCTATGTTTCAGCTTTGTCCATCAAACTGGTTTACATGTGAATCAGGAGCTATGACCTGTATCATGTTAAGTATGAAATGCGACTGTTCCAATGATTGCGACGACGGAAGTGACGAAACGACCGGATATGCCGGATGTGACCCAGAACTGATGGCCATGTGCGAATCTGGTGCAGGTAATGTTTTCCAGAGAGTAATCCAGAGCTACAGGTGTGTTACCTAGAGAGTAGTCCAGAGATACAGGTGTATTATCTAGATGGTAATCAAGAGATACAGATGTGTTATCTAGAGAGTAGTCCAGAGATACAGGTGTGTTATCTAGAGAGTAGTCCAGAGATACAGGTGTGTTATCTAGAGAGTAGTCCAGAGATACAGGTGTGTTATCTAGAGAGAAGTCCAGAGATACAGGTGTGTTATCTAGAGAGTAGTCCAGAGATACAGGTGTATTATCTAGAGAGTAGGTCATAGCTACAGGTGTGTTATCTAGAGAGTAGTCCAGAGATACAGATGTGTTATCTAGAGAGTAATCCAGAGATACAGGTAAGTTCCAACGAATCATTTCCTTTCCTAACGAAGTACTCGGGTTTTGCCGATTCCATTCCCTTTCACGGTTCTTTTTGTCAGAATCTGTCTTGTGTTTTGGTAGGATCACGTATTCGGCGTTCCGCCATTTTGTATAGACTGATAACCCGCCCGTTGCATTATGGGACAATTTGGCATAGAAACTTAGTCTGTCGGACCCAGTTATTATTTTTGGGAATTTCCCGTATACTTTCATAAATACACATTTTCCCCCAGTTTTTGTTTCGCAATAATTTGTTAGGTATATATTAAGTCTGAAAACTGTAAAGAGCTCGAAATGTTAACATTTATTTTGGAGTATGTGACTAAAATCTTGAACTTCACAGTAAAAATGTATTTGACAATGTGCTTATTTTTTGTGTTTTCAGAACATACACTGGCGTCCTTTACTCTGATTGTCCTCTGTCTGGTCGCCGCTATATATAAGAACTTATAATCAACAAATGGAATCCGGAGCCATGGTCAAGACCAAACCAGGACCACATTTGCCATGAGGATGAACTGTTTTAAAGTATTTTTGTGTGTGGAGTAAAAACTGGAACCGTGTTGTTTGAAGAAACTATACGATATATCTTTTTGTCCTGACATGAGTGTTATGTAAATTTCTTTCTTAATGTTCCGGAATTTAACCCTCTACAACATTGTCCTCCTTAGTTATTTACATTCACTGCTCCGGGTATATCATACATATTAAATGTAAAAAAAAAAAAAAAAATTAAATAAAATAAAGGAAAATTCATAAATGTCCCTGTCCATCTCAGTCGGCTACGTATATACGATCACCTCTCTGAGTGGTTGGCCTACACGTGAAATAAACTCTTGTGTAATTCATAAGAAAATTTTTACTTTTTTTCTGTTGAAATGTCGATATCCATACCGCCTTATATGTTACAGATCAGGAGCGTCTTCGACGATATTTCATATCTAATATATTGTATATTTGATTCATTTCACGGGGATCATTTTTCGCGTTTGTTCAAGTCAGAAGTATCCCGACACTTTATCACTAGCCCTCCACCCCTGGGTTGCGAGTTCGAAACCTACTTGGGGCAGTTGCCAGGTAGTTACCGTAGGCCAGTGGTTTTTCTCCGTGTACTCCGGCTTTCCTCCACCTCCAAAACCTGACACGTCCTTAAATGACCCTGGCTGTTAATAGGACGATAAACGAAAGAAAACAAACCAAACCGAGGGGATACAGTCTAGGGCAGGTCTGTAAAACCACTGATAGCCCGAACCTAAAGTCTGTATTAACTTATTATATAATTTATATGAATTCAAAAACAAAACGAAGAAAGTTCCTTTAAAACACCTCATCACATCACCGGGAGGTTGGTATAACGTTATTTGATATAGGCCAAAACTATGGAAACATACATATAGATAAGTATGTGTATTCTTATCGGTATTCAACTACTTCAGTAATTTCAGATATCTAATATTGTCTACTGAACCCATAACATGTACCATGGGGCCACGATCCAGTTTGGTACACACAAATATCAGCGTCATGTCTCGACACTATGACGTATCAAGGAACTACGTAGTTACACATTTACCAATGATCTTTTCATCATCTTTTTTTTAAATATTTAATAGAGTATTTTTTACATGTATTACGAAATGTTAACTGCCAATGTGACGATTGATCGTTCACTCCTAATACTCAAGGTTCACTGTGCCAAAGGCTAAGAATTAAAGATTACAAGAGAAAAAAAGCCGCTTATGCCGTTTCATGATTAAAGCTCATACAGTACACAATGCATGTGATTGTATTGTCCGTGGCTTCAAACCGTACTAGACAATATCAATTCGATATATGGCATTAATCTTAATCAACTCTCAACTTTATTAAGACCACGGTTTATTATAGGAATTGGCAACACATCTGTTTTATAATGTATACAGGCCAATGTCCAACAATTTAAGTATTTTAGTTAAGTATTAATTCGTCTACGACTGTCAAAAATCATTAACCGGTATTATCCTTTCATGTAATAAATAGGCTTATTCCTTATATATAGCTTTATATACCTATAAGGTCACACCAGTGTGATTACAGGAAAAAATATGTGTAATGAGCAAACCTGACGCGACTTAGTCAATATATTTTTGAAATAGAGAATATTTTACTAACGTTTCTGAGATAATAAATAAGGAATCCATATTTGTATTTTCTGATATCGGTCATGCTTACCGAAGCAAAGAAAGTTTAAAAAAAGAATCGACAAAACGAGAAGAAATGTAAAACTATGTATAGCATGGAGTAAAAGTACAGGGAGAATAAGGCAAGCTGTTCAAAACTTCTGTTTTATCGACGAAACTCATGTCGAATTCAGATAATGTCATATCCTCTAAATGAGAACCAGGGTAGCGGCAATGGATCAACAAGCATCAGACTTCTTATGGCGTAAGGAGAAATGATGAGATTCTCCACTGAAACACCGTAATAGCGGATGTTTAAGCCGTTAATAAAGGCCTAATGAGATAATTTATTCGACTATAAAACCCCCAGTATATTCTTATTAAGTTTCATTAACCATTGCTCTTTCTAGGGCAGCTTCTTTGATCCGTGGTTTGTCTTTGTTTAACGTCCTATTAACAGCCAGGGTCAGTTAAGGACGTGCCAGGTTTTGGAGGTGGAGGAAAGCCGGAGTACCCGGAGAAAAACCACCGGCCTACGGTCAGTACCTGGCAACTGCCCCACGTAGGTTTCGAACTCGCAACCCAGAGGTGGAGGGCTAGTGATAAAGTGTCGGGACACCTTAACCACTCGGCCACCGCGGCCCCCTGTATCCGTGGCATTACTACGAACATCCTCACTTCTATGACGTGCGAATATGGTTCCTCTGAAATAAATGCTTCCAAATTAATAAATATTTGACTTTTCAAATCATACGATATCAATACACCAAATCAAATTAAATTGATCAACTTATTGTTACTAGTTTATTACATATCAATTATAAGGAGCTGTTTGTCAGGATTTGGGGGAGAACCTGCAGAGGAAATTATTTATATGACAAAAGAAATTACTATCAGGAGATTATGAATCATTTCGAGGAGTTTTATGATTATTATTAAGGTAATTGAATCCTGTAAATTTAATAATAGAATTTAAAAAAAAAAATAGAAAATCGACATATGTTGGATGATTGATATGTTGTGAGCCTCGTATTGAAGGAGGTACTCAAGGATGTTCTGTTTAAGTCCTTCTATTCTCTGACTATATAGGGCCGTGTACCCAAGGACTGGTCTCATTTGGTTAGTTTATATCGACGAGGTAGTACTCTAAAGTAAACAAGACAAGCAGTTTCGCAAAATGAAAAAAAAAATGAAAAAAATCAGTGAAAGAGCAGTGTTCCAATGTTTGCATAAAAAAAGAGGTTAAACACCTAAGGATATTCATAATGATATGGTAGCAACACCTGGAAATCACAGGAAGATATATAGCCAGTAGCGTGAGTCATTTCACAGGAAAGAGTACATTCCATTCTGACCGAGGATCGTGTAATCGAAACAATGGAAGCACCCTGGCTCTCCGGCCCTTACCAAAGAGGCAAAGACTGTTCCACCAGCTGAGAAGGTTCTGGCTTCGGTTTTCTGGGATGCAGATGGTATTCTGCTGATAGATTATCTCCAAAAGGGACAAACAATCAATTGCACTTCAAATCACGATTGTGGCTTTAAATTTATTGAGCATCCGCCTTATTAACCTGATGTCGCTCCATCAGTCTTTCATCTATTTCCAAAAATGAAAACAGCTCTTTAAGGCACCCACTTTCAGTCCGATGATGACGTCATACAATCAGTGGATGACATTCTGAACAGCCACGAAAAGGAGTTCTATAAAAGCGGCAATGAAGCCCTTAAACACAACTGGCAAAAGTGTATAGATACTGAAGCGGACTACGTTGAAAAATAATACAATATGTCCGGCAAAATTCCAATCCTTCGTTGTCATTTACATGACCGATATACCAGAGAATACTAATATATTATCCCTCTGTCCCATTTTTTCTAATGACATGATATTATACTAAAATCGAAAATCATGATGAAATCAATATTCTGCATAAAGACTTTGATCAACAGCGGAATAATCGCACGACTAGTTTTTGAACGTCATGTAAGAAAATCAGGAGAGGATATATCTAAAAGGACAGAATGGTGAAACTGAAACTGTATCTATTGAAATTGAAAAACACTTCGCTGTGTCGGTGGACGATAAATAAAACTTTTTTTTTAATCAAGGGTTAACTGTAATATTTTTTTACGTTATTGCTCAATAACGTAAAAACAATATTACAGTTAACCCTTATAATTTAATTAACAACGATAAGAAACATTTTCATTAAGTTAAACATGTTTATTTTGCTCCAGATATTTAAAAACACATCGATAAATACAAAATCCCGTGAACAACGATTACTCCGCTGACGTCACAGTCATTATTTATGTTATGAGATGATAACATAATTTTTTGAGCCAATGAAAATGCTTGTTACAAGCAAAATTAAATTATACAAAAATCACTGAAATTTTGATACTTGTAAATACTAAAGATATTCTTATATATATATATATAGGTTTGGATAATTCGATATATACACTTTTGTAGATACATTGTTTAATAAACCTCAATAGGTCTTGAGACAAATTTATCATGAACTGCTTTTGCAGTTCATAAAATTTGTCTCCAGACCTATTGAGGTTTATACCCCCATACACCTCAACATAACTTTATTCAATCCTTAAATAATTCTATATTACATATAAATGCAAATCAGTATGTACAGGACTAATGAACCATTAACATTCCAATTAGCACAAAGTAACTTCTTACTCGCATTATAGGTTATCAGGGATTTGGGTCAGTGATAAATCTAGTTTTTCAAATTTTAGCTGGTTGCTGTTTTCGCAGTTCTTATTCCAGACCGACAAGCGAGCTAAAACCTGAGAATTCTCAGATTTGAAAGTAAAACAGTCCTTAAAACGCAGAAACAATATGCAAATTTATCAATTATGCGTTAACGCCGAGCTTCAGTATAGGAATCATTTCGCGTCGTGTATCTAAACCAATGGTATCTATATCAAAGACGATTTTGTTCGTTATTCGCTTTGTAAAAGTTACCTTCATTTGGTAAGAGTTACTTCCCTTGCATCATTGGTAAACGCCATCGAACTTTGGCACGGCTGCATTTGGTTACTCTTCACGGGGTCAAGTGTACCCGAAGAACTTTGTGTGATCAAGTCATTTTGAATATTTTTGGCATTGAAATATTTTATGTTTTTGTTGGGGATAGCCATAAACATTGTAACTCATATGTTTTTTTATATATATAAATTTTCATTTATTTATGTATTTTTTTAATTCTTTTTCTTTAATTACAAATAAATGTATACAATGCAACTAATTGCCAAATATGTTAAAGTTGATATATTTTTATATATTGATGTATGCGGACGACAGTTTTATTCTCGGACGATGCTACCGATCTGCAGAATATGCTAGATAGTTTACAGACGTGCGCTGAAAAATGGAATTTAAACTTAAGCTGCATGTAGATGACCCTCCGTAATTAAGGTTTTATATAGTACACGTTGTGGTTTTCATGACAAAGTTACTATGTTAAAAGGTATAAACAACGTTAACAGTACAAGTAAATCACAACAACATATCTTAAACAACGTTTATAGAGTGACAGATTTTAATAGAATGAAAACGGAAACATGAATAATGTTCTTGCACTTTAAGACACGTGAAGGTACATTTAGGATTAAAATATCACAGTTAATGCATTAATACTTAAAGTCGTATGACACCCGTAAAATACACCGTACAATACAACATTAAAATCATAAAAATGAAGTTCCTCTTTCAGAGTAGAGATGTTTTGACGACATAGCAGTTGTTTAATTTGATCTCGAGTAAGATACACACGAGTTTTCTCTGGCCCCTGTCACCATGTCTGGTGTACACCAGACATGGTGACAGGGCCAGAGAAAACTCGGGCTAACAACTAACCAGCATTATGGGATTACTGGTCAATACAGACATGATTTACAAAAGACCTGAAATTTTCAACATATCATTATCATGTAAATGCCATTATCAACCTTAAACCGGACATCAACATAACGATTTCTACCAATAACAATTTTGCCAAATGATTTTCCAAAACGTCCCAAAATTAAAAAAAAAAAAAAAAAAAAAAACCATTATAGTCCATCCGGTAATTTTCAATGGGTGGATTGTTTCGAAAATTATAACTGTTTGTTAAGCAGATTCGAAGACAAGATATGGATTTGTTTGGAATAAATAGTTTTCTTACTACACAGTTAAAATCACATAATTAGGATATTCACTCAACACAAGAAGAATAGAAAGGATATTTAAATGGGTTTCCTGAAACATTCCAAATAATGCTAAATACGGATGTCCTTCCGTCTTTTCAAACAGACGTACAGCAAAAGGATCGATATTATATTGTAAATAGAGGTGAGATACATGGCTACGGCATGAGCCAGGAATTCATTCTTAAACACACACATCCCCCCCCCCCCCCCCCCAACACACACACACACACACACTCACATACCCTCCCTCACACCACACCCTCACATATAAACCAACACATGCATTCAGAGTTACATCAACGTTTCGACAATTCAGATTATAGCACAATCCGAAGGTAAAAACTCAAATAATTTTCAATTTAAACATATTTTTCCGTACTAAGCAATTTTCATTGAAATGAAATAATTATACATAAATGGTTGGTTGTGATAGATGTACATTGTCTTGTCATATTTCCTGACACTTAACTTAGAATAACAGATATTTCTGTTTTGGAATATTATTTATGAACAAACTCAAATCACGTCAAAACGGAAGAAGGTTAAACGGGGAACAGTAAAAATTACTACAAGTAAAAAAATTCCCCTTTTCTTGAATACAGACTCCTCTGCTATATCGCCCTTTGAATAGCGCTGGTGGGGCATTGTGGTTGAATATGTCTCTTATGATAGGAAGTCAAAGTAGATAAAACTTTATGTAAATTTACATAAAATCATGCATATTTACATACCATCCAAATAGTATACAACTTATATAAAAATATATCAGCTGCTTTATGCTTCTGCAGATACACTGATTATAAACCAAGATTTTGTACCCTGAAGAAAAAAATCTTTAAAATAATGCTGA